>NC_136273.1:668081-760581 GCF_964187855.1 Myxine glutinosa | reverse complement strand
CACACTGTTGTATTTGAGAAGTTGAGCTATTGTCACAGACGCCGATGCCGATGACTGACATGCCTGATCTTTGATGCCTGCGCCCTCTAAAATCATGGAGACCATTGTCAGCAGCAATTGTGGCACAGACTCTTCTTGACATTTGTTTGAGAAGGACCCATTGAAAGGCTGAGATGACTGGAACATATCCTTCCTTATAATCCCTGCAGCTCGTGCCAGGTGCACAACATCACTGTCAATATCATGTTGACATGCCTTGGCTAATGCACTGCCAATGTCTTCCTGAAACACCAGCAGGACATCTCTTCCCTGCCTGTGCTCCTGCAGATCAGGGAAGTGTGCCAGGATACGCTCCTTGAGTCTGGTTGTATGGACTCGTGTTTCCAGCACAACTCCGAACTGTTCCATTCTCATTGTGTAGAGCTTGGTGAGGTCTGCCATCTTGAATACAGGAGCAGTGTCTTCTTCGTTAGCAGTTTCCTCTATGTACGTTACCAGTTCAGCAAGGACTATTGCTGAAATGACATCTACCGTGCTCTGGCTTTGCTCAGCAAGCTTTTTTGCTGCCCTCACGCGGTTGTATAGGGATGTCAAACATTTCTTATGGTACTTGGCCTCTCTTGCGACCATGTCCCCAGCACTCAGTTGGGCTAACAAAGTGGTATCCTGAAGAAACTCTGCAGCCTTGCGAACGTGTTTATCTAGTTCCAATGTCGCTGCTTGATGAAACTCCAAACCAAGCTCTTGCTGGCAGAAGAAGCACAAATTGTCGCATATGCTATCAACACAAGCTGCCTGAGACCTAGTAAGCTTGTACTTATCTGTGATTGTACTGGGGATAGGGCTTCCCTCTGGATGACTTCTCTTCTGTACCCGCTGTAGCTTGGTAGTGTTATATTTCACCCTGCATGACTTGTGCCACTTGGCTTGGTGGGCAGCTAGAGTGGCAGCTATCCCTTGGCCTTCATCCAGTCGTTGCAAGTCCACGTCTTGTGGCAGCTTGCCTAGTTTATTGAATGCTGATAGATTGTCTTCAAGTGTCTTGTATCCAGCACCTGCATCAGTTCTTTTCGTGACAGCAGGACACTGTAGGGACTCTCCTATATCAACTTGACACAGAACACAGAGTTCCCAGTCCAGTGGCGTCTTTGGCGTTGAAGTTACATGCTTGGTAACATGAACTAACTTGAACTGCTTCGACATGATTGAAACCTGGATGGAGCAAACAAACAAAAAAGTCGTTTAATTAGGGGTTAATCAACGGACCAGCATGTTTTATCTACAGGACAATACATGACCCCCCCTGAAATTTGACACCAAATGACCTCTTTTAGGGGTATTTTTGGCCGAAATTTTCAAATTTTTCACTCCCCAGACCCCTAGATGTTCCCTTGAGCTCAGAATCGCCGCTGTAATGTGTCTACTGATGTTAGAAAAGATATAGGGTGAATGGGGCAATAATTGTGCCTGTAGGATTTGTTTCCGCCACCCCCCCTAAGGGTTACAGATTTTTAAAGCCGCCATTTTGAAATCCAATATGGCGGCGACCTTGGGTGAATTTCAAAGTGGTTCCATATCTGAAAATGTTCTAAATATAACATTCTATCATTGTGCCAAATTTGGTGCTTCCATCACAAAATGCACAATTCTTCTTAAATTTTTGCTATGCCGCTGCACTATGACGTCATCGCCATGCACGTCCGCCTTGCCTGCAAAGTTCCAGAGGAACCATCTAGCAGTGCGTCATTACGGATTATAAACTACTCTAGCAGTGCCCTGATGAAGCCCCAACAAGGGCGAAACCAGGTCGGTAACTGTGAGTTTTGCATGGACTTGTGACAGTATCTGTATTTATAATCCGTAATGACGCACTGCTAGATGGTTCCTCTGGAACTTTGCAGGCAAGGCGGACGTGCATGGCGATGACGTCATGTTGTCCGCTCATTAGGTTGGAGAACCAGATTACAGATACCATTATTAGTAACTCCCAACCGCAACCAGGTCGACTCCATATGATGAGTGGATACCAGAGATAACGTCACCGCGTGGCAGGCGATGCGTATCGCTCCCAGCAAGGTGCAGCAGCAGCTGTATGGGACACCTTGCTGGCGGTTCTCCACTGATGATATGAAGGTCGCATAGTGACTTTTATATATATATATATATATATATATATGTATATATATATATATATATATATATATATATATATGTATGTATGTATGTATGTATGTATGTATGTATGTATGTATGTGTGTATGTATGTGTGTGTGTGTGTGTGTGTGTGTGTGTGTATGTATGTATGTATGTATGTATGTATGTGTATATATATATATATATATATATATATATATATATATATATATATATATATATATATATATATATATATATTCGATATATATACAAGTCAAGATATATATACAACGGAATATATGATACAAACGGAATATATATATATATATTCCAGATATATATACAATCCCTGGTGTTGGGCTAGCGGCTAGGGTGCCGGCTTAGGATACCTAGGATCCTGGGTTCGTAATCCCGGTCGATCGCTGAATTAACGCCAGGGGGGTTGACTCAGCCTGTCATCCTTCCGAGGTCGGCTAATTGAGTACCAGTTCACTGGTAATTCCCCTGTTTGTCGTTAAAGGCGGCAAAAAGGGTTGGCGTCAGGAAGGGCATCCGGCCGTAAAACATTGCTTCAAAAAGGGGACCAAAAAACAACAACAACCACGGTTCCCGAAAAAGGCCAACCCCCGCTTGCGGGGAAAAATGGCCTCTAAAGGTGTTGTTTATATATATACAAGTCAAGAAAAATATATATATTCCATATTAAATGCCAAGTCTGTATATATACAAATATATATATATATATATATATATATATATATATATATATATATATATATATATATATATATATATATATTATATATATATATATATATATACACAGTGGTACCTCGGCTTACGAGTTTAATCCGTTCCGTGACGGAGCTCGTAAGCCAAATCGCTCGTAAGTCAAAGCAAATTTTCCCATTCAAATGCATTGAAATGCTATTAATCCGTTCCAGCCTCAAAAAAAAAACACCAATTTTTTTTGTTAGGTGCTTTTAAATAACAAAAATGTACTTTATAAATAACAAATAATGTATAAACAAGCACGACCTCGTATATACTGTACATAATACAAGAGAATGTAAAGAAATAAACTGGTTTTATTAAGCAGAGGAGAAGAGCATGCCAGGTGAGGTGTGCGTGTTGTCGACTTGGCGAGGCAGTACGATCGTACTCCTTCTACGATATGTACGATTTTGAAGCAGAAGGAGTCCATAAAGGCTATAACGCCAGCCAAGGGCGTTACGATTATTTCAAAGCTCCGGACCTCTATCCATGAAGATATGGAGAAGTTGTTGTTTGTGTGGTTGAAGGAGAAGCAGCTCGCAGGAGATACCGTGACCGAGAGCATCATGTGTTTGAAAAGATTGAAACTCGGATATCGAGCACGGACCACGAGGTGTTTTTTCTTTTTTCTTAATCTCGGTTTCAGTGAACTTTTGCTCTGTGCTCACGTGTACTGTACCTGTACCTGTAATGGTACGTCAGAGGATGGCACCTGTTGTCATCATATTAAGTGCAAGATGTTCTGCATCGTAAGTTGGTACACCGTGGTCTTTCGGCGGTGTTTAAGCCGGCCGTCTTGGCTTCTGTCACCATTGGCATTGAGTCTTTCGATGTAGGTAGGTCGTTGTGTGCCGGTGCCTTGGCCGAATTCCTTCATTGCTGCATTGTTAGCTCACCTGGTTTTTTATACCACATCTTTGGTTATCGGACCAGCGAATGACATCATCTCCTCCAAAGTATGGCTTATTCTCACTTGTCTTGGACGATCTTCTACTTCTAGCCTTCCACCGTGCATTTGGTGTCCACTGTACTTACTGTACAGTGCCTGGTAAAATTGATGTAATGGGTTTTTGACCGTCAACGCCATGAACCGTCATGAACCGTCATGAACCGTCAACCGCCATGAACCGCCCATGAACCGTCAACGCCATGAACCGCTAACACTCAAAAGCCCATTTATCGCGCCTTATAAAGCAAAACGCAAACCGAAAGCCATGCCTCTCAAGCGAGGCGTGCTTCCGTGGTCACGTGATCCACAGGTGTAGCTCATTATACCCGCACGCGCGACACGCTTTGGCGGTCACGTGACCAGCCACTCTGGAGGCGGGGATCCCCGCCGATGACGTCACCGGCTGGAGCAAGGAGATTCCTCGCTCATGTATTTCGACGATTGCGTGTTTTATATCCAAGCAGAGATGCTTTCACGGCAAGATAACCGCGTGACCGGAACCGGAAGCCACAACCGGAAAATTCAAAAAAATAAATTTTTTGAGCTCGTACATCGGATCTCGGCTCGTATCCCAAAGCAACAAACCGCACCGAGCGACGGCTCGTATCCGAAAAACTCGTACGTTGGGGCACTCGTAAGCCGAGGTACCACTGTATATAATATATATATATACTAGCAGAAGTACCCGGCATTGCCGGGCGGGGGAGGGGAAGAGGGGGGAAGGGGGGAGGGGGGAGGGGGGAGGGGGAGGGGGAAGGGGGGGGGAGGAGATGGGGAGGGGGAAGAGGAGGGGAGGGGAACAGGGGGGAGGGGAAGGGGGGGAGGGGAAGGGGGGAGAGAGGGGAGAGAGGGGAGGAGAGGAGAGGAGAGAGAGAGGGGAGAGAGAGGAGAGAGAGGAGAGAGGAGAGAGAGGAGAGAGAGGGGAGAGAGAGGAGAGAGGAGAGAGAGGAGAGAGAGGGGAGAGAGGAAGAGAGAGGAGAGAGAGGAGAGAGAGGAGAGAGAGGGGAGAGAGGAGAGAGAGGAGAGAGAGGAGAGAGAGAGAGGAGAGGAGAGAGAGGGAGAGAGAGGAGAGAGGGGGGAGAGGAGAGAGGGGAGAGAGGAGAGAGAGGAGAGGAGAGAGAGGGGAGAGGAGAGAGAGGAGAGAGAGGAGAGGAGAGAGAGGAGAGGAGAGAGAGGAGAGAGAGGGGAGAGAGAGGAGAGGAAGAGAGAGAGGAGAGGAAGAGAGAGGAGAGAGAGGGGAGAGAGGGGGGAGAGGACGAGAGGGGAGAGAGGAGATAGAGGAGAGGAGAGAGAGGAGAGAGAGGAGAGAGAGGAGAGGAGAGAGAGGAGAGGAGAGAGGGGAGAGAGGAGAGAGAGGAGAGAGAGGAGAGAGGGGAGAGAGGGGAGAGCGGAGAGAGAGGAGAGAGAGGAGAGAGAGAGGAGAGAGAGGGGAGAGAGGGGAGAGAGGGAGAGAGGGGAGAGAGGGGAGGGAGAGAGAGGAGAAGGCCCCTCCCCCCCTCCCCCTTCCCCCTCCCCCCTCCCCCTTCCCCTCCCCCCTCCCCCTTCCCCTCCCCCTTCCCTCCCCCTTCCCCTCCCCCCTTAACCTCCCCCTCCCCCTTAACCTCCCCCTCCCCCCTCCCCCCCCGTCCCCCCCCCCCTCCCCTCCCTTCCCCCTCCCCTCCCCCTCTTCCCCCTCCCCTCCCCTCCCCTCCTCTTCCCCGTTCCCCTCCTCTCCTCTCTCTCCTCTCTTCCCCTCCCCTCCTCCTCCCCCTTAACACCAGGGGGGTTGACTCAGCTTGTCATCCTACCGAGGTCGGCAAATTGAGTACTCAGTTCACTGGTAATTCCCTGTGTGCCGCAAGAGGCGCCTAACAGGGTTGGCGGCACGAACCCGGAAGTCGGAACTCATTGTCGTCAAATAAATGTAGCATGTATGTTTCACTCTCTGTCACATGCCGTTGGTCCCATGTCAATCGGATGAAGTTGAAAAATTAACATTACGAAGTTTCTCTGGGACGTACTGATTCCGAATAATGAAGTTGAAAAATTAACGTTCCGAAATACGCTAATTACGCTAACAGAAGCGCTGGCGCTGCGAAGCGCTAGAGGGAGCGCTGCGCTCCCTCCCTTCGATTCCCTCCCTCTTCTGCTAGCGCTTCTGCGCTAATACGCTAATTTTAAACCTGAAGTTTAAAAAAATTTAAGGTGTGCTGTAGTTGCTCTGAGACGTACTGATTCCGAATATGCCTTTGGTTTTTCTCTGCGATGAGTAGTTCTCGAGTTATAAGAGGACAAACAAACAAACATACTTTACTGCTTCATATATATAGATGTATATATGTATGTATATGTATGTATGTATATATATGTATGTATATATATGTATGTATGTATATATATGTATGTATGTATATATGTATGTATGTATATATATATGTATGTATGTATATATATATGTATGTATGTATGTATATATATATGTATGTATGTATATATATATGTATGTTTCACAGTATATATATGTATGTGTATGTATGTATGTATGTATATATGTGTATGTATGTAATGTATGTATGTATATATATAATATATATATATATATATATATATATATATATATATATATATATATATATATATATATATATATATATATATATATGTACATACATACATACATACATACATACATACATACATACATACATACATACATACATACATATATATATATATATATATATATATATATATATATATATATATACATACATACATATATATTGTTACAGACGCGGTTTTGGATGTTAGTTTACCGAGCGGTTTGGTATGACCGCGTCTGCACAGTTTACCCGATTACACTCGAACGTTGGCCAAATCGCGCTATGCTAAATCAATTAAGGAAAGGACACAACGGCTGGGTTGAATGACACGACACCAGGGGTACAGTTCTCAAGACCTCCGGAGGAGGTTATAATATTTGTATGCAGAACGTTTTAGGATTACACCGACAAGAGGTACAGCATAGAAGGTGGGCACTTAAATACGGTCTTATCTTAGCCCTGACAGACCACAGATAAACGGGACAAGACTGACTCACACAGGGATTGATGGCAAGGAGGGGCAGGTAGTCGATGGCTCAAGGTGCACCTTGAGCTCAGGGGCAGAATCGACCCGGTCTGGTCCAGAGATGCGGGGAGGTATCGTTGCGCTGGAGGTGGCGTCTGTTTCTCTTCAAGCTGGGGGCGCATCTCACGTCACCTCCGGTAAGTGGCTGCGTATATCCAGCGGGGAGTGACACGCCCTCGGCTCGTTAGCTCCGCCCAGATGGAATCGGCCCGCCGCTTCTTATTGGGTGCGGGGGGGTTACCGGGCTCCGCCCTTGACGAGGAGCTGACAGTCAGCCCCTTCGTGGTAACCCCGTCGGAGCACATGGGCAATGGCGGCCAACCAAGCGTGTGAGGAGTGAGGACGCCCACTCCCCGCACCGCCGCCGCCGCCCCCGCTGTGGTTGTAGTTCCATGAGATGATGGGAGGATGCGGAGATGAGGTTGTGGGGAGGTATTGGGAGTGTCCTAAACTCACTACTGGTGCCATACAAATCACATTCTGGTGCAACAAAGAGTCAGAATTAATGGAAACGAGTCCTTAACTGACATAGACTAAGAATAACTAGCAAGATGTCCTATAGTTGTCTACGTGAGATGCGGTGAACCTGGGCACGACATTTAATGGGGGAAAAAAGGGGAAGGTCGGTTCTACAGAGTGTTGTTTACAGACAATGGGACGAGGGAATGGGGGATTGGGGATAGTTGGGGAGTATTGGGGAAATAGGGGAATATTTACAAGCGGATATGGATGGAGGCCAAATCCCATATCCGCAACAATATATATATATGTGGTGTGTACCCCGGTTTAGAATAGGTACACCGTATCCCTGCGCATCGTAAGAGGCGACCAAGGGTTGGCGTCAGGAAGGGCATCCAGCCATAAAAACATTGCCTCAAACAGGGAACCATGATTGTCATGGGGCCCGCAAGGCTAACCCCCGCTCTAGCGGGGAAAATGGACTTAAAACGATCATTCATATATATATATATATATATATATATAAATATATATATATATATATATATATATAATGGTATCTGTAATCTGGTTCTCCAACCTAATGAGCGGACAACATGACGTCATTGCCATGCACGGCCGCCTTGCCTGCAAAGTTCCAGAGGAACCATCTAGCAGTGCGTCATTACGGATTATAAACTACTCTAGCAGTGCCCTGATGAAGCCCCAACAAGGGCGAAACCAGGTCGGTAACTGTGAGTTTTGCATGGACTTGTGACAGTATCTGTATTTATAATCCGTAATGACGCACTGCTAGATGGTTCCTCTGGAACTTTGCAGGCAAGGCGGACGTGCATGGCGATGACGTCATGTTGTCCGCTCATTAGGTTGGAGAACCAGATTACAGATACCATTATTAGTAACTCCCAACCGCAACCAGGTCGACTCCATATGATGAGTGGATACCAGAGATAACGTCACCGCGTGGCAGGCGATGCGTATCGCTCCCAGCAAGGTGCAGCAGCAGCTGTATGGGACACCTTGCTGGCGGTTCTCCACTGATGATATGAAGGTCGCATAGTGACTTTTATATATATATATATATATATATATATATATATATATATATATATATATATATATATATATATATATATAGTTTTGTTGTGGAATGGGAAGGTGTTGTGGTAGGAGGAGACCTAAATGGACATGTGGGAAGGAGTATGGACGGTTTTCAGGGAGTTCATGGGGATTACGGATATCGTGTGAGAAGTGGAGAAGGGGAAAAGATTTTGGAGTTTGCTGATGGAGCTGATTTGTTGATTTGTAATACTCAGTTCCAGAAAGAGGATAATAAGCTTGTTACATACACGTCAGGTGGGTCGACGACAACCGTTGACTACCTTCTGGTGCGGAGGCGAGATAGGGGGCATCTCTGGGACACAAAGGTGATCCTGGGGGAGGAGGCTGTTTCACAGCACCACTTGGTTGTCTGCGACATAAGGGTGAAAGGTGCGAGGAGAGCTCGGCGGGTGAAGTACCAACCGAGAATGAAGGTGTGGAGGTTGAAAGAGGTGAAGGCATTAAAAGAGAGGCCCAGTAGGGTAGAGGATGATGTGCTTGAGCTTGAAAGTGGTTGGATGCCAATGAAAGATAGTCTGTTGGGAGCCGTTGGTGAGGTATGTGGATGGACAAAAGGACCACCGAGGCACTCAGAATCATGGTGGTGGGATGATGAAGTTGGAAAGAAGATTGACGAGAAGAGGAAGAAGTACAAGGAGTGGCAGAAGGCGAAGGGTATGGGGGCAGAAAAAGCAGAGCATGAAAGTTATAAGGCTGCAAAGAAAGAGGTAGCAAAGGCGCAGGAGGCATGTAGGAAAATGTTCGGAGAACGCTTGGATTTGAAGAGGGTCAGAGAGCGGTTTTCAGGATTGCAAAGCAGATAGCGAAAGATAGGAGTGATGTGATGAGGGTGAGTTTCTTGAAGGATGAAGTTTGACAAATCGTTGTGGACCCAGATGGAATTAAAGGAAGATGGAAGAGATATATGGAAATACTGTTGAATGCAGAGAATGATTGGGATGGCAACATAGAGAGTAACCCAGTTTTAGGACGGTAGAGAAGATAACCGAGAAGGAAGTTGAGGAAGCGATAAAAGCAATGAAGAGTAGAAAAGCGGGAGGGCCGACGGGAGGTTGTGGGAGATATGTTGAAGGCAGCGGGAAGTTGGGGTGAAAAGAGAATGACAGAGATATGTAATCTGGTGGTGAAAGAAGGCCGCATTCCAGTGGATTGGGAACTGAGTACCCTCGTCCCTCTATACAAGGGGAAAGGTGACCCTCTGGACTGTCGCTCGTATCGAGCGACAAAGTTATTGGAGCATGGAATGAAGGTATTGGAAAGGGTGTTGGAGAGGAGGATAAGGAAGAAAGTGAAGATTGACGAAATGCAGTTTGGATTTATGCCAGGAAGAGGAACGACAGACGCGCTCTTTATTGTGAGGCAGTTGCAGGAGAAGCACATGGAGAAGAGGAAGAAGTTGTTTCTTGGGTTTGTTGATCTGGAGAAAGCATTCGATATGGTTCCATGTGAAGTAGTTGCATGGGCATTGAGGAAGTTAGGAGTGGAGGAATGGTTGATCAGAGTAGTGATGGCAATGTACAAAAGAGCGCACACAGCTGTAAGGACGAATGACAGGAACAGTGGTGAGTTTGCGGTGAAGGTGGTCGGTACTAATAGTCATCAGTGGTCGGTACTAATAGTCCAGTCAATCTAAATAAAATTTGACAAAACCCACCACATATTGCAACAGAAATGAAACCTCTTCTATTTGTCTGAGTAAGGTCTACTTGATAACGTATCAAAAGTATAATGACATATTTGCGGTGGAAAATGATGAATTTTGATAATTAAAATTATCTGTTTTTAACCCATTTTCATTATAAAATGCCGAAATAGCAGAATTTCAGATAGGCATAACTTTGTCAATTTTCAAGATAAAACAATAAAAACAACACCATAACACATAATTTAATGGTCTATTAATAATTTGGACGTGTTTAAAGTATTATATTGGGTAACTCGGGGAGAGTGGGGATAGTTGAGCTGGAGGTAAGTTGAGCCACCCCCTCTAATTCGCGCATCTCTGTCACTTCGGTCGCCCAGACCTGCATGGTCAGGTTATATGCAAATGATATACCAAGGAAGCCACCCAGGACAAGCATCTGTGATGTTCCTCCCGATGATCGACATGAATCCCAGCGACATGACATGTGTGAACTCAACGTTACATTTTGTATCTGAACATGCCAGGCACCATGGAGTGACACCAGTACTTACATTCGACCAGCCTTTGTGGTTCAAGGCAATGACAATTGTTGAAAGTGCTCCAGAGGACAGTCCATTGCATTCGGTGGTGTTACGACTATGGGGGTTCCATACTTTGATGAGTTTTCTTGGAAGCATAGGACACTTAATGGCGGGGACAGGCCTTCAAGAGCTCCTGGAAGTGATCTTTGCTGGCAACACGGTTTTACATATACTCAGTGGTAAAGCTGTTGCCCGTGCCATTCGCGGTCACTTTCTTATCGATTCTGTGCTTCATACACTTTTGCTCTGTGATATTTTCCAAACAAAGCTGTCCATATCACCCCAAGACATCAATTCTGAGGAACTTGAAGCAATAGGAAACCTCTACGATGATCTCGTTTCTGGTAAAACCACAGTGGAGGAAGTGAAATCATCTTCAGAGCTGAACTCTCTGCAAAGGAAACTTGAAGCAAGCACAAAAAGTCTACTGGAGGCAAAATACATCACTGCCAAACTGTGGCTGCAGTATATGGAAATGGTTAATATCATGATGACATTTATCAGATCTGAACGGCAGGCGATTGGTCTCTCCACCTCGGGACATTGCAAGCCATGTTACCATACCTTGCAGCATCTGGTCATAACCTCGACACAAAGTTCTTACACTTGTACCTGCAGAAGATGACGCAGTTGGCAACCACACATCCCGATGTTCACAGGCAGTTCACCCAGGGACTACACGTTGTCAGGAGGAGTGATCGTTTTTGGGGAGGGTTGTCCCCGGACCTTGTTATTGAGCAGGTACTAATGAGAAGCCTTAAGACGTGTGGTGGTCTTACGAGATGGAGGGGCATGACAGAAATCCAACGACTCGTTTGGTGTCTGTCAAGACCTGCTTGCGCAGAATTGAACATTGCCATGCAGCAGCTGACGTCAGTCACATATGAGACAAGTGAAGAACACAAGGACCAATCAAGATCTAGGCAAACAAGGGACACTGCGGATTCAGAAAAGCTCATGTCATTCATTGAATGGAGGTCCCCATTTGAGGCAAAGCTCTCACTTCGGAACGTAGTTAGTGGCATCACAGCTGGACCAAAGGTTAATGTTGATTGTGCAAAACAGATCGGAGAGGCCATTCTAAATGAAATGGATGGAAAAACTGTGCTTCAGTATTCTTTCAAGAGAAAGAACCAAGCTGTAACGTTTGATTCTAAGGCAGCAGTCAAGATAGGTAATGACGTGGTCCAAATAGACCCTCTACTCCTATTCCAAAGGCTAATCATCACCGGATCTCAAGCTAATGATCTTGCGAATGCCCTGACCTATGAACTCTGTAACTACCCCCCTGCATTGTTTGAAGGGAAGGACAGACTCTTAGAAGCCGTGAAAGCGCAACTTGCTAAAGCCATCTGGACTGTTGTACCATCACAACCACCACGTCCACCAAGTCAGAATTTCAAGTATGTTCTTGATGGAGGGGCTCTCCTGCATCGTATTGCTTGGCAAGTGGGTGACACATATGGCAAGATATTGGAGGATTATAGCAAATATGTGACAAAACACTATGGTCAGGCAGTGGTCATATTTGACGGGTATAAGGCAGGGCCTTCAACAAAGGACAGCACACATCAGCGCCGAGGGGGGTTTGAAGGGCAGAAAGTGATGTTCAATCCATCCATGAAGTTGCAGTTAAAAAAGAATGAGTTCCTCTCAAATCAAGAAAACAAGGTACGGTTCCTTGACCTTTTGGGGGAAAGTCTAGTCAGGTGTGGCTGTGAAATAGCATTTGCTGCAGGGGACGCTGACTTACTTATTGTCCAAACAGCAGTGGACATCTCAGAAACATGCGAAGCAGTACTAGTGGGTGATGACACTGACCTGCTTGTTCTGCTAATTCATCTTGCTGGCAGAAACAAGCACAATATCTACTTTCAACCCGAACCAAAGAAAGGAGCAGGTGTCAAATCTATGGGGGTCAATGTCATCAGGGACACACTAGGGCAGAACATCTGTGAGAATATTCTTTTTGTGCATGCTTTCCTGGGGTGTGACACGACAGCGAGGATATTCGGGGTTGGAAAAGCAGTTGCTTTGAAACTGGTCAATGACAACACAGAATTCTGTGAACAGGCTGAACTATTCGGAAATAGACAGTCATCAAAGGATCAGGTCATCAAAGCTGGAGAGAAGGCCATGGTCACTTTATACAAAGGGAAGGAGAATGACCACCTTAATAATAATAATAATAATTCATTTATTTTGTATAGCGCTTTTCCAGAAGCCCAAAGGCGCTTAATGCCATGAGATATCTATGGTTTCAGGAGCTGGTCACTACACGCAAAAAAGCCATCCACCCCAACATGTTGCCGCCAACAGCTGCGGCAACAAAGTATCACAGCCTCCGAGTGTTCCATCAGATCCAACAATGGAAGGGTAGCACATTGGATGCTGAAGAGTGGGGGTGGAAGGTTTTGGATGGGCGCTTGACACCCGTGACCTCAGACTTGGATCCTGCCCCTCAGTCATTGCTGAGATTGGTCAGTTGCACCTGCACGTCAGGCTGTGGTACACTACGCTGTGGGTGCCACCGACAGGGACTGGAATGTTCATCGGCTTGTTCGGGATGCAGAGGCATTTGCCAAAACATGCAAAATGATAACGTAGATGATAATGAGGACAGTGACAGTTAAATGTAACTTGCCAAACATGTTGACCATACATGATGTTCCTCATATAATGTTCGACTATATGCTATGTTGACTCGGCGGTTGTTTGCATGTATTCCGTATATAAGAATGAAGCTTGAAACCATATATGGGTACTTAGGGCCATGTTACGGCCTAAATGGTGTTTTCATTTGAAAGATTGACCCTGAAAACATGGGTAAAGACACCAGATTTGTCCATTTCTGATGAATGGTTGAGGATGAGGAGTTATGTAATTTTGTGAATTTTTTATATAGCGGTCAAGGCTACTGGACGGGTCATATGTTGAACCCTAAAAAAACAACATTTCCACTCCAAATAGTTTCTTATACTTTTAGTATGTCATTAAGATACCTTCAAGCAACAAAATACACCAGGTTTCATTTCTGTTGCAATTTGTGGTGGGTGTTTCTGCAGTTTGACTGGACTATAAGTCCACTACTATTTGTAGCTGTGATGGAGGTGCTGGCTCAGAATGTAAAGGAGGGTTTACCGTGGGAGTTGTTGTATGCAGATGATCTGGTGTTGATTGCAGAAAGTATGGATGGACTGAAGGAAAAGATGAACAAGTGGAAGGAATGTATGGAGACAAAAGGTCTGAAGGTGAATATCGGAAAAACGAAGGTGAAGGCAAGTGGTAAAGCATGTGGTGAGGTGGAAAGAACTGGGAAGTGGCCGTGTGCTGTGTGCAGGAAGGGTGTCGGAGTGAATTCCATTCAATATACAATGTGCGCTGAGTGGGTTCATCAAAAATGTAGTCGTTTGAGAGGGTCATTAACCAGTGTGGCAGCTACATTCAAGTGTAAGGTGTGCACAGAGGGAGCTGCAGATGGAGGAAATGTTGAGTTGGATCTTGGAGACGGCGTGAAGCCGGAAGGTGTTGAAACATTTTGTTACCGAGGAGACATGCTGAATGGAGAAGGTGGATCATACTTGGTGACGGTTGCTTGAGTGAGATATGCATGGAAGAAGTTTTGGTAGCAACAAAGGGTGGAAATCCGAATGGTTTGGTGGATGTGTGGAGTATCGTTGAGAGAGAGAGGAAGACAAATGATGAATTGCGAAAGATGATGGGAATAGAGCCTGTGATGGATGCTGTGAAGAGAAACAGGTTGAGATTGTTTGGTCATGTGTTGACGAAGGATGAAAGTGACTGGTTGAGAAGAGTGATGGAAATGAATGTAGAAGGAAGTAGAGGACGGGGAAGACCGAGAAAGACTTGGCTAAAGATGGTGGAAGAAGAAATGCGGGCAAGGGGGTTAACAAGGGGAGATGCAGAAAATAGGGCAAAATGGAGAAGATTGTCAAGGGGACTGCAAGGCTAACCCCCGCTCTAGCAGGGAAAATGGCCTTAAAATGCATGTTGTTGTTGTTGTTGTTGGTGTGTGAAAGCAGTCTCCTTGCAGCCTCATTTAATCCAATCCCCCGGTGTGTGAAAGTGGTCCCCTTAAACCCACCTTTAATCCAGTTACTGCGGTGTGTGAAAGTGTTCCCCTTGAACCCACCTTTAATCCAGTTGCTGTGGTGTGTGAAAGTGTTCCCCTTGAACCGACCTTTAATCCAGTCACTGCGGTGTGTGAAAGTGTTCCCCTTGAACCCACCTTTAATCCAGTCACTGCGGTGTGTGAAAGTGTTCCCCTTGAACCCACCTTTAATCCAGTTACTGTGGTGTGTGAAAGTGTTCCCCTTGAACCCACCTTTAATCCAGTCACTGCGGTGTGTGAAAGTGTTCCCCTTGAACCCACCTTTAATCTAGTTACTGTGGTGTGTGAAAGTGTTCCCCTTGAACCCACCTTTAATCTAGTCACTGCGGTGTGTGAAAGTGTTCCCCTTGAAGCCACCGTTAATCTAGTCACTGCAGTGTGTGAAAGTGTTCCCCTTGAACCCACCTTTAATCTAGTTACTGTGGTGTGTGAAAGTGTTCCCCTTGAACCCACCTTTAATCTAGTCACTGCGGTGTGTGAAAGTGTTCCCCTTGAAGCCACCGTTAATCTAGTCACTGCGGTGTGTGAAAGTGTTCCCCTTGAACCCACCTTTAATCTAGTCACTGCGGTGTGTGAAAGTGTTCCCCTTGAACCCACCTTTAATCTAGTCACTGCGGTGTGTGAAAGTGTTCCCCTTGAACCTGCCTTTAATCTAGTCACTGCGGTGTGTGAAAGTGTTCCCCTTGAACCCACCTTTAATCTAGTCACTGCGGTGTGTGAAAGTGTTCCCCTTGAACCCACCTTTAATCTAGTCACTGCGGTGTGTGAAAGTGTTCCCCTTGAACCCACCTTTAATCTAGTCACTGCGGTGTGTGAAAGTGTTCCCCTTGAACCCACCTTTAATCTAGTCACTGCGGTGTGTGAAAGTGTTCCCCTTGAACCCGCCTTTAATCTAGTCACTGCGGTGTGTGAAAGTGTTCCCCTTGAACCCACCTTTAATCTAGTCACTGCGGTGTGTGAAAGTGTTCCCCTTGAAGCCACCGTTAATCTAGTCACTGCGGTGTGTGAAAGTGTTCCCCTTGAACCCACCTTTAATCTAGTCACTGCGGTGTGTGAAAGTGTTCCCCTTGAACCCACCTTTAATCTAGTCACTGCGGTGTGTGAAAGTGTTCCCCTTGAACCCACCTTTAATCTAGTCACTGCGGTGTGTGAAAGTGTTCCCCTTGAACCCACCTTTAATCTAGTCACTGCGGTGTGTGAAAGTGTTCCCCTTGAACCCGCCTTTAATCTAGTCACTGCGGTGTGTGAAAGTGCTCCCCTTGAACCCACCTTTAATCTAGTCACTGCGGTGTGTGAAAGTGTTCCCCTTGAACCCACCTTTAATCTAGTCACTGCGGTGTGTGAAAGTGTTCCCCTTGAACCCGCCTTTAATCTAGTCACTGCGGTGTGTGAAAGTGTTCCCCTTGAACCCACCTTTAATCTAGTCACTGCGGTGTGTGAAAGTGTTCCCCTTGAACCCGCCTTTAATCTAGTCACTGCGGTGTGTGAAAGTGTTCCCCTTGAACCCACCTTTAATCTAGTTACTGCGGTGTGTGAAAGTGTTCCCCTTGAACCCACCTTTAATATAGTCACTGCGGTGTGTGAAAGTGTTCCCCTTGAACCCACCTTTAATCTAGTCACTGTGGTGTGTGAAAGTGTTCCCCTTGAAGCCACCTTTAATCTAGTCACTGCGGTGTGTGAAAGTGTTCCCCTTGAAGCCACCTTTAATCTAGTCACTGTGGTGTGTGAAAGTGTTCCCCTTGAACCCGCCTTTAATCTAGTCACTGCGGTGTGTGAAAGTGTTCCCCTTGAACCCACCTTTAATCTAGTTACTGCGGTGTGTGAAAGTGTTCCCCTTGAACCCGCCTTTAATCTAGTTACTGCGGTGTGTGAAATTGTTCCCCTTGAACCCGCCTTTAATCTAGTCACTGCGGTGTGTGAAAGTGTTCCCCTTGAACCCACCTTTAATCTAGTTACTGTGGTGTGTGAAAGTGTTCCCCTTGAACCCGCCTTTAATCTGGTCACTGCGGTGTGTGAAAGTGTTCCCCTTGAACCCGCCTTTAATCTAGTTACTGCGGTGTGTGAAAGTGTTCCCCTTGAAACCTCCTTTAATCTAGTCACTGCGGTGTGTGAATGTGTTCCCCTTGAACCCACCTTTAATCTAGTCACTGCGGTGTGTGAAAGTGTTCCCCTTGAACCCACCTTTAATCTAGTCACTGCGGTGTGTGAAAGTGTTCCCCTTGAAGCCACCTTTAATCTAGTCACTGCGGTGTGTGAAAGTGTTCCCCTTGAACCCACCTTTAATCTAGTCACTGCGGTGTGTGAAAGTGTTCCCCTTGAACCCACCTTTAATCTAGTTACTGCGGTGTGTGAAAGTGTTCCCCTTGAACCCACCTTTAATCTAGTCACTGCGGTGTGTGAAAGTGTTCCCCTTGAACCCACCTTTAATCTAGTCACTGCGGTGTGTGAAAGTGTTCCCCTTGAACCCACCTTTAATCTAGTCACTGCGGTGTGTGAAAGTGTTCTCCTTGAACCCACCTTTAAGCTAGTCATTGCGGTGTGTGAAAGTGTTCCCCTTGAACCCGCCTTTAAGCTAGTCATTGCGGTGTGTGAAAGTGTTCTCCTTGAACCCACCTTTAAGCTAGTCATTGCGGTGTGTGAAAGTGTTCCCCTTGAACCCACCTTTAATCTAGTCACTGCGGTGTGTGAAAGTGTTCCCCTTGAACCCACCTTTAATCTCGTCACTGCGGTGTGTGATAGTGTTCCCCTTGAACCCACCTTTAATCTAGTCACTGCGGTGTGTGAAAGTGTTCCATGTAAGTGAAACAGCTCTCAGCACCATCCGACAAAAGTCCAGAGGGAGTCCGGACCGGGACGCGGAACGTCCCGTCGCAGCCGAACCCACCCCCGTAGTCTCAGGCACAACCACCATGTGGAGCATCGTCCATGGACAGGTTTCTTTTTGGTCTTGCCTCCTTTTGCTGACTCTTATTTGTGAGTGTATTGGCCATAACATACCAGATACGCCAACGGGATTATTTGTGGGCACACCGGTTGGAGTCAATGAGGAATTCTTACACAGTATTGTTTCTCTGTCCTGTCCCTCTCTTTAATAAAACCCGTTTTCATCAGTGAAGTGTTGGTTTGGTGTGCAGTCTGGGAATCGGCCAAAAAAAAAAACCGTGGCGTGAATAATTCCACAGCTGTTGGAAATTTTGCCAAAATCTCTTGTTAGCAAGGACCAAACATGGTGGTTCATCGGGGGTCTTCGCTCGGCCTCCATCTGTTTCGAACCGACCAACGCATCACAGGTGGCGGTCTCATTGGAGTTGCCATGCTTCGGAAACCAAAGTAAATATATTTTTGCCTTTCCTCGGCGAGCGACGTGCAGTTCCAAGGACTTCCCGCCGCTAGATTGGTGACCTAGATTGGTGACCGTCCATGTCGGAGATTTGACCGTGCCCACCTGTGTCACTGTGACAGTGTTGAGTTAAAGTTGAAGATGGACAGTCCTGTGTTGTGTTGCAGGTTGAACAGTAATCTCAAAGTTCCAGCGACAAGTACTGAACGAGATGAAGCTTTAAAGATTGGTTAAACAGCTATAAATTGTTACCTCCGCCACTTAAGGTAGATGGAACTTGTGTTTTCATCCCTGTCTGTTTGTCTGTCTGTCTGTTTGTCAATTGCCTACAGGTGACAATTTCAACGTGATCTTTCCAAAACCCCACCAAATGGTGGAGTTTGTCATCATGAAAAAGCCTCTTGATTTTGAGGTCAAAAGGTCAATATAGGCCAAAGAATAAAATTTCTACAATCCTCGATTTTCATACGATTGGCTTGAAATTTGAAGAGGATTTGCATATCCGGTCACTGAATTCAACTACCAATTATATTTGAGGTAAGCATAGGCCAAAAGATTAACATAGGCCAAAGGTCAACAACATGCTTTTGGGATTTCGGAAGTATCGTGCTATGCACAACATATTTCTTGTTCGTTTGGTCATCTTTTGGTCAATCACCTACAGGTCACGATTCTAAACCAATCATCATGGAACTTTACCGAGTTGCAGCGATAGTCATAACTGAGAAGCTTGTTGATTTGATGTCAAGTGTCATCTTGAGGTCAAATTTCTGAAATCGTCATTTTTTTTTATCCAAGTGACTTCAAATTTGTATTATAATTGCAGATTCCATCACTGAATTGGGAAAGCAACTATTTTTGAGGTCAAAACGTCAAAGGTCAACTCAAGGTCAAACTTCTAAAATCGTAAATTTTCATCTGAAAAAGCATCCATTTCATCCAATTGTTGTCAGGTCAGTCTGTTGGGACTGCCACTGGTAAGATGTAACTCAGTGCTACCTGCCGCATGGCCGGGTCATTGGCGGCTAAACAAACACCCCTCACTGGCTTTGCTGGTGGGGAGGATGTTGTGACACCTGCCAGGATCAAAAACAACACCTGGCAATGGGCGGATGACCTCCCGTAGGGAGTCAATGGCCATCCTGTAAGGAGATGGTGTCTCCTAAAAAAACACCCATCCAGTTTGGACCGGTTCAAGTCATACCACACACTTTAAAAATGGTACGTGCTGCTTCCTTGCTTGAAAAGGTAGAGCACGGTCAAATCCCCTTCGGTTGGCATCCATTAGGAGGGGGATTGTCTCCTGAGGAAATGCCCCGCTGAGTACGGTGAGAAAAGCATTGCCATTGTTATGACGTCGCTGGTACCCAGAGTATCCGAGGAAATGAGGTTCGTGACAGCATGTCCCCCAAGCTCAGGTGTGTGTGTGTGTGTGTGTGTGTGTGTGTGTGTGTGTGTGTGTGTGTGTGTGTGTGTGTGTGTGTGTGTGTGTGTGTGTGTGTGTGTGTCTGTGTGTGTGTGTGTCTGTGTGTGTGTGTGTCACACAGCTCTAATACAAGCCTTAGCCCATGTATAAAAAAAATTTTTTTTGAAAATGAAACAGCAATTGCATAGTCCCTCATTGAATTGAGAAAACAACTATTTTTGAGGTCAAAATGTCAAAGGTCAACTCAAGGTCAAACTTCGAAAGTCATCAATTTTTATCTATAAAATAATGGGTTTTAATCCGGTTGGCGCAAGCTTTGATTGAAATACTCAATTTTAATCTTTGATGAAATGGACAATTTGATGTATGCATGGCAACTCTTTGAAAGGGTCGGGTGTGGATTTTGCAAGTATCGTCCTCTGCACGACGTCGTTCTTATTCGTTTGTCCGTTTGTGAACAGGATATCTCAAAAAGTTATAGATGGATTCGGATGAAGTTTGGTGCAGAGGTTTGGTATGTGACAAGGATTCGATTTTGGTGAAGATCCGGATCTGGATCCGAGATTTTTTTTCTAATTTCGTCAAGTGATTCTTCACCATTGAGTGATAGGGCCAAAAACAATATGTAGCACGATATCTCAACTTTCTGGACTAATTCGGCCGAAACTTGGTGGTTTGGTTGGGGATGTGACAAGGAAGAGTTGATTCAATTTTGGTGAAAATCTCCACAAGTTGTGGATGAGTTGGTTGGAAGACTACAACAGGCCAATTAGATTTTGGTTTCGGTTCGAATCCAGATCCGGCCTATCAGTGGGGTACAAAACGTAAACTGTTCAACCTGGCTGAGGTGTGCGCTCTACCGAGTGCTGTTCTAGTTGTTAGTGCGTTGGTTACACACAGAATGAAGCAGCGTTCTGTGGTTGTTTTTCATCCATATTGGATTATTAGGCCTTGTGTACTGCCACGGTTGTATCAGGAAATCAGCTGAGATTGCGAAGCACATTGCAATGCTGACACAACAGTCTTAAGAATATTTGTAGTGGGCTGTGAATTTATGAAACTCTACTTGCTTAAGAATCAAGTGAGCATTGAGTATGACATCACAAAACCAAACTCAGTTCCACGTAGTTGTGTTTACACGAATGTACATAATTTTTAGCTGAGTAGTGCAGGTGAATTTGTCATTATATTTTTCATTTCTAGCCTCTGCAAAACAGCAAGTACAAGACGAGTATGTGCCGTGATTACACCCAGCAAGGAGGCTGTCCGCGCGGAGCTAGCTGTACCTTTGCACATTCACAAGATGAGCTTGAGAGGTGAGGAGGAAGGGGAAGGAGGTTGTATTGAGTCATTTTCATTTGGGCATTTGCAGAATATCTTGTGCGAGCACTTTTTGAATGACTTGAAGGATCCGAATTTGTCTTTCACCAAAATTCCATCTTTGTGTTTGAGTTTCTTTTTATGTGCGTCAATCGTGCAACCTTTGAGGACCTCAAAGGTTCTCATTTTTTTTGGTCACATTTTTACTTGAAAACAACTTTTGCAATTGTGACCATGACTTTTCCTGACTACTCACCCTCTGTTCTTTACTCTTCTGCATTCCTACTCTCTCAATAAACTTTTCACTTATTGCCCCACACACCAAAAGGGAAACGTGGGGTTAAGCAATTTGTTCATGTCCATCCTTCTAGTCTTATCAGTTTGATTGTCAGGTTATGATTGAGGAAGATTTTATTTGAATTGAATGCTATATTTTGAACATGAATCGGAAGACAAGTCTTTCGTTTTATCGCACCTTGGCTTAGAATTCTTCCCGAATGCACATGCGCAGAGAAGAGTGAAGTAATATTTTTACTCTGCCTGCCTGGCAAAGAAATGATATTGAAAATCATTCCAAACAGGAAACTTACCTTTTTCAAGGATGTCATACAACACAACAACAACATGCATTTTAAGGCCATTTTCCCTGCTAGACCGGGGGTTAGCCTTGCCCCTTGTTAAGGTCCCCATGACAATCTTCTCCATTTTTCCCTATTTTCTGCATCTCCCCTTGTTAACCCCCTTGCCCGCATTTCTTCTTCCACCATCTTTAGCCAAGTCTTTCTCGGTCTTCCCCGTCCTCTACTTCCTTCTACATTCATTTCCATCACTCTTCTCAACCAGTCACTTTCATCCTTCCTCAACACATGACCAAACCTTCTCAACCTGTTCCTCTTCACAGCATCAATTACAGGCTCTATTCCCATCATCTTTCGTCTTCCTCTCTCTCAACGATACTCAGCACATCCACCGAACCATTAGCATTTCCACTCTTTCCAGCCTTCGTTGCAGCTCTATGTTCATTACCCATGCCTCGCTCCCATAAATCATAACACTTCTCACACATGCAGCATACACCTTTCCTTTCAGCTTCAACGACACTCCCCTCCTCATCAGCACGCCACTCAGTTCCCGAAACTTCTTCCATGCACATCTCACTCTAGCAACCGTTGCCGAGTCTGATCCACCTTCTCCATTCAGCATGTCTCCGAGGTAGCAAAATGTTTTCACACCTTCCAGCTTCACGCCGTCTCCAAGATCCAACTCAACATTTCCTCCATCTGCAGCTCCCTCTGTGCACACCTTACATTTGAATGTAGCTGCCACACTGGTTAATGACCCTCTCAGACCACTCCATTTTTGATGAACCCACTCAGCACACATTGTACATTGAATGGAGTTCACTCCGACACCCTTCCTGCACACAGCACACGGCCACTTCCCAGTTCTTTCCACCTCACCACATGCTTTACCACTTGCCATCACCTTCAGACATTTTGTCTCCATACATTCCTTCCACTTGTTCATCTTTTCCTTCAGTCCATCCATACTTTCCCCAATCAACACCAGATCATTTTCAAGCATGTCATAATGGATACATACAACAGGCATGAATAACTAATGTAACATGTAATATTGGGTGATGTAATAGCCACTGGGAAAATTGTTGTCAAACCCGGAATTAATTTATTTATACGCCCTTAAACCTCTTTAAATCTTCATTGAATTTGAATTACTAGGGCATTGCCCGTACTATATCTATATCTAAAATTATATCCCCCCCCCCTCTATTTACATGAAATGGTTTGGTCCAAAGCGAACGGCTTGCGAGTACGGTGACAATCCCCCCCCTCTATTTACATGCAATGGTTTGGTCCAAAGCGAACGGCTTCCGGAGTTTGGTAAAGAAATCGCCATCGCGTGCACAAACGCGCAGGAAAGCGAATGAATCGCAAATTCGGTTTTATTAGTTTTAAAACATAGTTTAACGCCAACATAGTTTGCAAACGTGAAATAAATGAATACGCTCTCAAATGTGCCATCCGAGGCAGAGTGTGTCCTCCACGTTCGGCACACGCGATCGTTCGCTGCTCTCTGATTGGTTGAATCGTTTTTTGGACATAGCTCGGTAAGTAATTGTCCGATTAATATGAAACCTTGAAAAGGCACATCCTCGGGTCCCCAGCAATATACCTGGCAAGTTAAAAGTATATCGGACCCGTGGTTGTCGAGAAACAGCGGTCACAGACAAACAGACGTACAAACGTACAGACGTACAAACAGAGATTACTGGAATTATAGATAGATGTACCTGTAGTCTGTATAACACAAATCACCTTCATAATACTTCCAAGAACCATGCAATATATAAATACAGTTGGACCTCGACATTTGTGGTCCTGACATTCGCGGGTGCCACGTATTCGCGGTTGATAAATTGCAACCTGCTTCTGCATTCACAGCCCTGTGTCCCTCGTATTCCCGGTTTTTCGCGGATGCAAAGATGTTTTTTTTTCCACGAGCCCCAAGCATCATACAGTTCTAAACTAGATGGTATTCATAGAATACTTACCCTGCACAGTCAACTTGGTGCGAGCCAACTCTTCTGTTTTTGTACACCGCACCTTTCGTATGCCATCTCCAGGCGCTGCATAACGTCATTGCCGGGCACCGAAGGGGGCTCGGCAATGACGCACGCTGAAAGGGAGTACTCAGTTTTCACTCTGGTTGTTTTCTTGTTTTCTTTCTTGTTGTCCACCGCACCTTTCCGATGCCATCTCCAGGCGCTGCATAACGTCATTGCCGGGCACCGAAGGGGGCTCGGCAATGACGCACGCTGAAAGGGAGTACTCAGTTTTCACTCTGGTTGTTTGTTTTCTTGGTTGTTTTCTTCTTTGTTTGTTTGTCCGGGTGATATCTCAGCCATCCTTTGAGCTGGGAAGCTGAAATTTCGGCACAATAGTGAGCACAAATTTCGGCACAGATTTTTTGTTTTTTGATTAATCAATTAATTGAGGAGTTGTTTAATTATTAGCGATGAATTAAGTACTTATTTAATTAATCAAATTTCCTTTCTCTTCTGAACATTAACTCAGGCACCTTTTGAGTTAGGAAGCTGATATTTGGACATGCTAATGACCAGGTGATTTGGCTGCAAAGGCTATTTTTGATTTATTAATTAATCAATTAATCGATTAATTATTTAATTATTCGATTAATGACAATTTATTATTTTTTTAAATTACAGATTCTGATGAAATGGTGGTGGTTTATGTGTTCTATGACCGAATTGATTAATAATTTAATTTTTTAATGATTATTATTTATTTATTTTCATTATTAATCATTTATTTATTTTCTTTCTCATTTGGCCAATATCTCAGGCACCTTTTGCGCTAGGAAGCTAATATTTGCACATGACAGTGACCAAGTGATGTGGCTATCAAGGATATTTTTGATTTGTTGATTAATCATTTCATCGATTAATTATTTATTGATTAATCAATTAATTATTTAATTTTTTATAAATGACTTATTTAATTAAATTTCTAAAAGATACATCTTTGGATGAAGCACGAGTGGTTTTGTCATGGTATTAGCCAATTGATTAAGAAAATACTTTGTGATAATCTTTTATTGATTTTAATTATACAATTAATCAAGCAATTATTGTGCACCTCTCCCTCCCAATGCAGTCTCTATGAGTTGCACTGCGGTATTGCCGGGCGCCTGAGGCGCCCCGGCAATGCCGCGCTGTAGGATATTTAATTATTTAGCACTAGCCGAAACCCGTGGAGCATCCACGGAAGGGAGGATGTGGTGTATGGATAGAGTGTACCATTATGGATGGCATAGGGGATTTGCTTGTCCGAGTAAGAGTTAGGAAGAAAGATCAATTTTCACTTGTGCAAAAATGCTACTCACAATTACATCGCCTGTGCGTCGGCCTGTGATTGAGCCAGAGAGTTGGCCTGTGATTCAACTTCCTTTCCAATGTCTGCAAGAGTTGAAATACTGATTGTGAATGTGTAAAATTATATGAAAGAAGAACATGCATATCAATAGACGATGCCATCGAAAAGGAGAGCAGCTGTCCATAGAAAAGGATGTCTGACTTATCAATTTGACATTATTGCACAGGAAATGACAAACAAAGAAACAGTTCATTTCCATCGGGTAATATTACGATGAGAGATCAGCCGATACCTTTATTATGTCCATCAGCATCCATGGCACTGAGAAAAAAAAAGCGTGGCATCAGCCAGCTGCAGCCAACTATCACGTACCGTCTCGAAGTCAATGCCATCCTTTTATCTCTTCGTATACAACTCACTGATCGCAACGTCACTCCATTTAACTTTATTAAAATGATGATAAAGACGTGAAACCCGTGGAACATCCACGGAAGGGATATCGTTCGTCTGTTTTCAGCTCGTTATCATTAAGCTTTCTTACGTCTCGCCACCTGCTACACCTCTCTGAGTTACGAGGATTTATGCAACGCACCCCGAGTATCGCAACGTCACTCCATTTAACTTTATTAAAATGATGATAAAGACGTTTCCTAATATATCCTAATTTCAAATGTTCAAGGGAATAAAAAAGCTTCCTTACGTCTCGCCACCTGCTACACCTCTCTGAGTTACGAGGATTTATGCAACGCACCCCGAGTATCGCAACGTCACTCCATTTAACTTTATTAAAATGACGATGAAGACGTTTCCTTATATATCCTAATTTAAAATGTTCAAGGGAATAAAAAGACCATTTGGTTCACACCACCCATCACACCACTCGACTGTCGAATCAGCGGACGGCTCGCATCGCCTTCGCCCAGCAGACGCCAATACGATGGTGTCGTAAGATGGCGTCGTATCGGCCGATAATCGGATGCTTTTGGGTCCCAAAGTCGGCGAATTCAGATTTTTCGAGTATGGCTGTACGTGATATACAAAGAGCGCGGTTCGTAGATGGAAAATGCATTAGTGCCGTGGGCATCGGGTCACTGGGTGCGGCGTAAAAGGGATAACAAAGTCGAGTCCTTACGGTATTATTATATAGATATCGATTATTAATAAAGGCCTCAAGACCTATTCAACTTGAATTTAAAAACGCGACATTTCGGCTATTCAAGAACACATTTGTAACCTGTCAATCAAAAAGGAAAATGTTTTGTTGATCGTCTTCTCAACAAAACGTGTCGACAAAACCAAAGGAATATTCAGGATTTTCACAAAATCACAACTTGAAAGATACGCCAAAAACCTGAGGTGAATTCCGGTGATGCAGTCATCTTCTTCATCTGCGCCTCATTTTCTTCATGTGAAAATGAATCGATTTAAAATTCCATAGAACTGTGTCGTTTATGTATATTTTTATTTTATTGCATTCACGTAGTTTCACATTCTTGACTTCGTGGAGCTTCAATCTTTTGTGGTTCAAAAAAATAAAATAAAGATGGATTCTTCTTCATCGCATTGCATCGCATTCTCTTCCTGTGAAACTGTTTCATAGAACTGTGTCGTTTATGTACATTTTTATTTTATTACATTCACGTAGTTTCACATTCTTGACTTCGTGGAGCTTCAATCTTTTGTGGTTCAAAAAAATAAAATAAAGATGGATTCTTCTTCATCGCATCGCATTCTCTTCCTGTGAAACTGTTTTTCCATTTAACGTTTCCAAAATCAAAACTTCAAAAACTTCTTCACTTCGATTCGAAAAAACTTCAAACTTCAAAAACGTTTCCAAAACGTCACTCCATTTAACTTTATTAAAATGACGATAAAGACGTTTCCTTATATATCCTAATTTAAAATGTTCAAGGGAATAAAAAGACCATTTGGTTCACACCACTTGACTGTCCAATCAGCGGACGGCTCGCATCGCCTTCGCCCAGCAGACGCCAATACGATGGTGTCGTAAGATGGCGTCGTATCGGCCGATAATCGGATGCTTTTGGGTCCCAAAGTCGGCGAATTCAGATTTTTCGAGTATGGCTGTACGTGATAAACAAAGAGCGCGGTTCGTAGATGGAAAATGCATTAGTGCCGTGGGCATCGGGTCACTGGGTGCGGCGTAAAAGGGATAACAAAGTCGAGTCCTTACGGTATTATTATATAGATGGGGGCGGTTCACTTTGAATGTATCTGTACTTGTTGTACACCGCTCCTTTCCCATGCCATCTCCAGGCGCTGCATATCGTCATTGCCGGGCACCGAAGGGGGCTCGGCAATGACACCCGCTGAAAGGGAGTACTCAGTTTTCACTCTGGTTGTTTGTTTGTTTGTTTGTTTGTTTTCATATTTTCTTGTTTGTTTTCTTGTTTGTCTGGGTGATATCTCAGCCATCCTTTGAGCTAGGAAGCTGAAATTTCGGCCCAATAGTGACCAAGTACTTTGTCAAAAAAGGTCTTTTTTGTTTTTTGATTAATTAATTAATTGAGGAGTTATTTAATTATTAGCGATCAATTAAGTACCTATACATTTCCTTTCTCTTCTGGCCATTATCTCAGGCACCTTTTGAGTTAGGAAGCTGATATTTGGACATGCCAATGACCAAGTGATTTGGCTGCAAAGGCTATTTTGCATGTATTGATTGATCAATTAATCGATTAATTATTTAATTATTCGATGAATGACTAAAAATGTTATTTTTTAAAGTTACAGATTCCGATGACATGGTGGTGGTTTATATGTTATATTAGCAAATTCATTAATTATTTCATTTTTTTATGATTATTATTTATTTATTTTTATTATTGGTTATTTATTTATTTTCTTTCTCATCTGGGCAATATCACAGGCACCTTTTGAGCGAGGAAGCTAATATTTGGACATGACAGTGACCAAGTGATGTGGCCACAAAGGATATATTTGATTTATTGATTAATCACTTCATTGATTCATTATTTATTGATTAATCAATTAATTATTTGATTTTTTAATTAATGCCTTACTTAATTAAATTTCTAAAAGATACATCTTCGGATGAAGCACTAGTGGTTTCGTTATGCTATTAGCCAATTGATTTAGAAAATATTTTATGGCAATTTTTTCTTGATTTTAATTATGCAATGAATCAATCAATTATTGTACACCTCTCCATCCCAATGCAGTCTCTATGAGCTTGCACTGCGGTATTGCCGCGCTGGAGGATATTTAATTATTTGGCATGGGGCCGCTGTACTTTGAATGTATCTGTACCTGTTTTCTTTCTTGTTTGTCCGAGCGATATCTCAGCCATCCTTTGAGCTAGGAAGCTGAAATTTCGGCACGTGAGCAAAATGTTTTTTTTTTTTTTTTTTTTTTTTTTGTATACAGAATCGAGGCTCGTGAAAGAGCTAACATTTATCACACAAACAAATCAAACAGACAAACAAAAAGGTCTATAAAAAGGGGAGCGGTAGACAAGATGGGGAGAGAAGGGGAAGCACAGAAAAACAACATTTGAGAGCAGGGACATCGAGAGAACTGTGGGAGGGAGAGGGCTTTGGGGGGGAGGCATGGGAAGGGTGGGGGGGGGGGGTGGGAGAGGTATAAAACATATGGACACTGCCAAGACTTTCAGGAAAGAAGTTGGAATTTCAAACAAGGTGGATCTGGGGTGAATTAGTGGGGGTAGAAAAGATCAAGGTTTTGGATGGGGGAAGATAAGAGATGGTGGTGAACAGCTGTTTTGAAGACCTGGAGGGAGGAGTGTGATTGAAGTGAGTGTGGGAGTTTGTTCCAGAGGCAGGAGAAAAGAGGAATGAAAGAGTGAAGGTGAGCAGAGAGCCGAGATTTCGGCAGTTTAACCATCAGAGGGTGGCTGGCAGATCTTGTGCGACCTGTAGGAATATTTGGGGGACAGAGCACAGAGAGAGCTGGGGGAGCAAGGCCGGAGAGGAGTCGGTCGAAGACAGAAAGACCACCTACCTGCCTGCGGTGAGTGAGTGAAAGGCCCTCAGAGATAGCTTCATCGCGGGAGATTCCAATGATTCTGAAAGCTTTGGATTCAACAGCGTGAAGCCGAGCCAGGTGTGAGCAGTATTCCATTGAGCTGCGGATGAAAGCCTTGTATGTGGTGAGGAGCTCAGGTGTGCCTAGGAAGGACTTCGCAAGACGGAGGATGCCCAGTCGGTGACTGGCTTTGGAGGCCAGCTTGGAAATGTGGTTTTCCCAAGAAAGATCATGGCAGATGGTGAGACCCAAAAGCTTGAGCGAGTTCTGCTTCCCTGGAAGCTATAGTTTTTATTACCCTCGCCAGGGGAGAGGGTATTGCATTTGAGTCTGTTTGTTTGTCTGTCTGTTTGTTTGTCTGTTTGTCTGTCTGTCTGTCTGCAAATAATAAATATGATTTTGCTCGGCAACCGTTGGTCCGATTGACAGGAAATTTTCACCATAGGTGCACCTCCTCCTGTTCAATTTTAATGGTAATTATAACGTCATAGTTCACGTGGTTCGGCTGCCATATTTGTTTTAACACAAAAGCCTTTATAGCCCAGCAGATATGTGAAAAAATTGTGCTTTTGGTGATACAAGCATGAAATTTTGAACACTGATAGAGCATACTACTAGGAAGATTTTTGGATATAGGGGCATTCAAATCTTTTCCTAGGGACAAAATGGCGGCCATTTTAAAAATGGCCGTTTACGGATAATAAGATACACAGTACCGATGTCTATAAAACTAGATTTACTTATTGCTCAAGCACA
Source organism: Myxine glutinosa (assembly GCF_964187855.1). Classification (NCBI taxonomy): domain Eukaryota; kingdom Metazoa; phylum Chordata; class Myxini; order Myxiniformes; family Myxinidae; genus Myxine; species Myxine glutinosa. The sequence goes on along the minus strand of NC_136273.1, from coordinate 730,893 downwards.
CCTATGATGTTTTTTTCACGTAAACAGGTTGTAAGATCATAATTAAATGTCAACAAACTCACATAACATTTATTTGGTCCTTATTCTTTACAAAAATAATTACTTTTTGAGCTATTTTGAGCAAACTCCAGAAACACAATGGAAATGAAGTGAAAATGCCACATTAACGCTGTGGAAGTGACTTTCACTATAAAACAGTCTACAAAACAGTCTTCCACATGTTTGTGTATATGTAACAGGTGTGTTATTCCTCCTGTATACTATCGTGTGCACTCCCCTGCACAGTGACACAGAGCTGAGCACTGGAGTGCGGCCTTAACACACTTGCACTGTTTCCTGCAACCCTTCTTGCATCCACATCTAATCAATTGTCGGCATGCCTCAGTTGCCTCTGTGGGGATTGTCCAATATATCCCCCAGCCGTTATTACTCTGTTTCCAACCCCATTCACTTGGCGATGGGAGCTCAGGTGCGCAAATCATCATCTGGCCCCAACAAAAGCCGGCTTGGTAGGCAGCTCTCTTGATGTGTTGTCTGAGGGCTTCTTGCGTTGGTGGGATAGCCTCTATTGATCTACCAGTCTGGGTGAAGAGATGCTTGCGGGCATCGTTAACATGTTCCTGGCTGCTTGTTCGATCGTAGAGCAGAACAACAAAACGCTCCAGTGGATCCATGTTGTCATTTGCAGTTGAAATGGTTGGTGTGGCAGCCAGTGCGCAGAAAGCTGAGGTGACCTCATCATAGGCTTTCCATGTTTCCCATGCTGTTTTCTTCCCCCTTCCGCCGAAGCAGGACACGGTGTCACACCCAGTGAAGGCGTGGAAGAATGGCAACCCTCGGCACTTGTTTGGTCCCAGTGCCACAGCCATCTCATGAGCTGCCAAGTGCCTGAAATTCTTCCCTGTGCCAAAAGCAACCCAGAGTTCATCGATGTCAAGATATCCAGTTGCTGCCACTGCAAGGATCAAAACATCTGTGTCCACTGTGCGGATTGACACCTTGGTATAGCCCTGTCTGACTGCATCTTGGACATGGAGTAGTATCCTTGTATCTGCCTCCTCGTGACTACACGGGGAAAGACCAGTAACATCTCGTGGCTGTGTACAAAAAACTTCTTTGTGGTTTGTGGTGACGATTTGCTTGTCAGTCTCAATGTTTGCTATCCTCGTTGCTAGAAAGTCAAACAACTCCACCTTGTTCTCGTCTATGCGAAGGAAGGCCTGCCAGTTTCGAGGGATGGAACTAGATGGCTCAACTCGTCTCCTGGTGCCTTTACCCCTCGTCTTCCTGGTGTCGGCTTTCAAACTGTCTGGGAAATATTCATCCCAGATAATATCAACCCTGCTCTTATTTTGTATCTGAGATGTGATGTATGGCAAGAATACTAGTGATGCATACTCAGAGAAGGTCTTCGCATTACGAGGTGCCAGCATGTTCACGATGGCTGCTCCATCCAGGATCATGACTTCAACAGGGGGGCTTACATCATCATTTTCCCGTGAGGTGATCAGATCTTCTAAGCACCCAACCAGATCAGACTTGGTTCCAAGCCGGATTTTGCCCATTTGTGACAATGCAGGGGGACAAGCTTGGTTTTCATGTGCAAAGAATTCATCAAGATCTCCATTCCGTGTCTGGGATGCAATAAACAGCCTGGAGAACAGAACGCAGTCATTCTTCAGAGATACCACCTTCAACTCTGTTCTTGACTTCTCTCTGACTGGGGGTCGGCTGAAGAGAGGGAGATTGTTTCTTTTTATTGGGTCAGTGATAGGCTTTGTCTGATGTACAAGCCTCTCGTTCACATATGTGTCATACTGTTCTTTTCCCAGCTTCTCGATCTGGTAAAGGGTGTTGATGACTGCTGGGTCTGCCAGGTCTCTGCTGTCTAGCACCAAGAGATCTTTGCTGTCATCACAGAATGGGTTCCCCATCTCTCCTATGACACGGGTGAGTGCTCTCACATCTCGAGCAAAGGCTACCTGCGTGTGCTTTGTCTGTTCATGGTGTTTTAGTTCAGTTTTCCTAATTCTTTTTTCTGTTGTGGCCTCGAACTTATAGATCAGTTTGGCCATCTCTGGACCAGACACCATCCATCGGCGCAAAGCTGCAGCATTCTCCGTAAGACCTACAGCCCCTCCATCACCTTTCACCAATGCATTATTTTGCTCGTGTGCCTGGTCTAAGGCTATGGCAGAGAATGCACGTGTAGTCTTCTTCATGGTGAAGTTTCCTGCCAGAAACTGTGCGTATACAGTTGGATGCTTTGATGCAAGTGTCACCATGTCGCGCAAGTGAACTGGGATCCACCTGGCATAGTTTGTATGTCCCAAGGCGAAGAACCATGGTACAAGCTTGGTCAGAGCATCAGTGTACAGTTGGAAGTTTCCTTCACGGACGGATCTCACATAGATCAGGACTGCCAGTTCTAGCTGCATAATTAGGAACCAGAACTGAAACTGTGGACTTGCATTGGCTTGTTCACCGCACCAGTCATCTAGTGGTATCGTATCCTGTCCCTCATCTAGTCCACTGGTGTACTGGCTGTAGGCTTCCTTCAGGAGAAGATAGAGAGTACTGGCTGTGACTTGGTGTGCTCGTCGTGTGCGTGTCACATGGGTCACTTTCAGGAAGGAATCAGCAGTACCACTTGTAGCAACCCCTGCAAGCATCAGAACGCCTGTCCACCCACTGCTATCCAGAAGGTCACCGAGGGTTTTCCATGCTGCCATCTCAATATGGAGTCCACCAAAGACCATGACGAAGTGATCTTCTCCGTGTGTTTCTGGCCATCTCCATTGGATCTGTTTGGCAAGTGTGTACAGTGGCTGATCAAGTGTAATTACAGGGATCTGACCTGGATTCAGAATATCGATTGCTTTCTTGATGACATCCATGGAGTGACGAATCATTGCCACAGATTTTGCCTGGTCATAGAAGAGAGGCAGCAATGAAGTTAAGGCCACACTACACTCTGGTTCTTCTGGAATAGACTGCTTGCTGGCATGGTATCCAGCCCATGATACTGTCTCGTCTCCCTTAAGTGGTGTGTCAGATAGCACTGTCTTCTCCATCTGCTCCAGCCACCTGTCAAAATGCAAGATAATGAACACAATTAAGAACAAACAAGTCCACACAAGTTAACAAGTCTTGGTTATTTAGGTACACATATAACTGTCCACAGTTCAAACACAATAATCAGTTACCTGTACTCAATCTGCATTGCTTCAGGGATGAGTTGGCAGTTGCTTTTGTTGGGACCCGCTAGCTTGGGTACAGGTGGGTCACATTTACCCAGAACAACAGGAGGTACGATGGTGTATGACTGTGGCAGGTGTGCATCTGTTGTTGATGTGTCATCTGGGTTTACCCGTTGAACTCCACGGCTATCGCTATTTGGGTGCTGGAAAAGTGAAATGCCAGTGCCATGGAAGGAGTCGTGGGCACTTGTTGAACTGGGGTTATGATCAATGTTATCCACTGCCCCAGTTGTGAAGAGGTCACTTTTTAGCTCAGGGGGGCAAACTGTACCCTCATTTTGGAAGAAACGGCAGATTCTGTTCCCCAAGTCCGTGGAGATGCTAAGCACCCTGTCATAGGAGATCGAGAGACCCAGGTTGAACATAGTATCAACCAGGTCTCTTTTTCGAGTCTTTGTGTGGATAAGGGTGCCCAGGTACACAGGCAGGGGAGTCTCCCGATTGTGACTGTGCCTCGTGGACGTGGTAGTACTGCTACTCTCTCTGCGGCGTGAGTAACTGTTGAACATAAGGAGTTGTGAGATTGTGAGAGTAGGTGTTGATACCGACGAGTGGCTTGACTGCTCTTGGATGTTAGGACCATTCAAGATCATAGAAACTAGTGATACAAGCGAATTAGGTACCGAATGTTCTTGGCAGTGGGCTTCAAATGAACCACTAAATGTTGAGTTCATTTTCAACATGTCTCTACGAACTATATTTGCGGCTCTAGCAAGACAAACTCCATCACTGTCAGTGTCGTGATCACATGCCTTCTGAAGGGCTGAGCCAACATCCTGGTTGAAAGCAAGCAGAATATCTCGACCGGACATGTGCTCCTCTAGGTCTGGAAAATATGTCATGATTCGATCTTTGAGTTTGGTGGAGTGGACACGCCTGGTCAAGACTGTTCCAAGCTGTTCCAGCCTGGTGGTGTATAGTCTTGCTAGGTCTACCAGCTTGAACACTGGTGTCACAAGAGCATCTGTGCGGGCATCATCGATGTAGGACACTAGCTCTCCAAGTGCTATACCGTGATTGATATTGTTACAGACGTGGCTTAGATGTTATTTACCGAGCGGTTTTGGTATGACCACGTCTGCACAAGTTACCCGATTATACCCGAACGTTGACTAATCGCGCTACGCTAGGTCAATGAAGGAAAAGACACACAGCTGGGATTCAAATGACACGACACCAGGGTTCAGTTCTCAAGACCTCCGGAGGAGGTTATATTGTTACGGAAGGTTAGATTACAAGGACGAGAGGTACAGCATAGAAAGACAAGCACTTAGACACACTCTTATATTATTCCCAACAGACGACAGATAAACGGGACAAAAGGCTGACTCACACGGGGTTTGATGGCTAGGAAAGGCAGGATCGATGGCTCCAGGTGCACCTGGGCTCAAAGGTCAGAATCGACTCGGTCCGGTCCAGAGATGCGGGGAGGTATTCAGCGCTCGTACGTGGCAACTTCTCTCTCCAGGCTGGGGGCGCATCTGACCTCACATCCGGTGAGTCCTTCGTATCCCGCGGGGAGTGACACGCCCTCGGCTCGTTAGCTCCGCCTCGTGGAATCGGCACGTTGCTTCTCATTGGGTGCGTGCGGGGGTTTTACCAGGCTCCGCCCTTGACGAGGAGCTGACAGCCAGCCCCTTCGTGGTAACCCCGTGGAGCGCATAGTCATGGCGGCTAACCGAGCTGGTGGGAGGACGCACACTCCCCCCGCGCAGCGTCGTTGTTGTTGTAATTGTTGTTGTAGTTGTAGTTGTAGTTGTTGTTGTTGTTGTTGTTGTTGTTTGGGGAAGAAGATGGAAGGAGGTATGGGAAAGGTCCTAAACTCACTACTGGTGCCATATAATCACATTCTGGTGCAACGAAGAGTCAGAATTAATGGAAAGGAGTCCTTAACTGACATAGACTAAGAATAACTAGCAAGATGTCCGAAAGTTGTCTACGTGTGATGCGGTGGACCTGGGCACGACATTTAATGGGGGAAAAAGGGGAAGGTCGGCTCTACTGATTGTTGTTTACAGACAATGGGACTAGGGAATGGGGGATTGGGGATAGTTGGGGAGTATTGGGGAAATAGGGGAATATTTACAAGCGGATATGGAGGCCAAATTCCATATTCGCAACATTGCACCCTTCTCTACCCTCGGGGCGTCCCGACCCGATAAATTTTTACCTACTTTAGTGTGGCACGCAATGTAGTTCCCTCTACTATTAACTCTACCCTGAGTGCGACAGTTTTACAGATATTCACAAATGAGTAAATATGTCCCCCTGCGACGTTGCACCCTTCTCCTCACAGAAACACACCCACAGGATAACCGAATCCGGAAAGAATCCTCAAACTAAACATACAGCCGGTAGGGAGCATTATTTACAAGACTACGCTGATATTTACACTACGATCCAGGACCTGTTTTTGGAGGAACACATGCAGATGTTATGCATAGAGAGAGCACGCATGCTAGCATCGATACACCAACCCACGAGTGCTCTGTGGCCTACGGCCTTTAATAATGTGCAGAGCACCCCTTCCAAGCATCAAGCACCACCCCATCACACAGTGAGCACCATCCGGTGCACCAATAAAGTGTCTACAAATCACCGGTGGTGTCGCAGCCGGCCGATGTTCTGCCGCTGGTCTTGCCTTCATGTGGTGCACTTGGCCTTCTTACTTCTTTTAAACAAAATAAAGAAAGGCGCCAACCGCGTCCATTTCTTTATTGTGGCCGTCAGGGGGCCAACTGTTAGTGGTTCACCTGTTTGGCATAGGTGCCACGTTGACCCATAGGTCCTTCCACGGGTGGTGCTTGGCCGCAAAAGAGCTGCGGTCCATTGTGGGTGGCCACAAACATTGCGGTCCATATGGTGTATCGATCCAAGCAGCAAACAGCGAAAGTGCAGGCCCACAACTGCGTAGCCAGCACCTCTCTCTCCTCTCTCTCTACCCCAAAGCCAGAGCCTCGGAGGTGGGAGACAAAAGAAGCACACAAGTGAGTAAGGTGGTAAGGGCGCAAAAGTGCACGCAATGCAAGGTAATGCACACTGGGGGCACATGGGAACCAGGTGAGACAGGTACGTTCCTACCGTACGCCCCCCCCCCACCAGGTAACCTACATGGCCCCTCCCTTACCCCTTACTGTATCCACAAAACACAACACTACCCATAAACATCTACTTTACAAATCAACAAACATCCCTACTGTCTTCCCCGTTCCTCCCATATACCAAATTCGTCTTCTCTCCCTCCTAACCAATCAAATTTGCCATTTTCAACTCAACATCATAATTTGCCATCTCCAACTCAACATCATAATTTGCCATTACCAATTCATCATCAGTCCCTCCAAGGGAGGGAGAGATGGAATCACCCCAATGTCTCATCCACGTCGTGATGCGTCTCACAATCCACACAGCAATTTCATTTCCTGCAACAAAACAAAGAAAACACAGGTGTGGAGTCATCATCATCACCACAGGTAAGTGGCTGCGTATGGTGCGACAGGTTCATCAATCCTAACTATTTCCTAAATGACTTTAACAACTTTACACGACCCGGGGTCTTTCTCCGGCCAAACCATTGGCCCTCTCACACTATGGGTTCTAAAAACCAATTCCCATTGGCCAACTGTGGTGCTTTTCAATTTGGGGTCTCACTCCCCCGATTCATCTCCCGGTGCCCTCGCACAATTTCTGGGCTGTGGCGTGTACCTCTCCCAGCGGGTCTACCCACCTGCACACCTCCACCACTGCGGTTGCCTCCGAGCTTACCTGCTCCTTACCCTAACCTAACTACTTGGGGCAGGCCCTCTGGCGCTCTCCCCACTCGGTGCCCTCTCTGGCACTGGGCTGCCCGATCCACACCCGGGATCCTCAGGCACCCACTCACAACTACCGGCTCCCAGAGCCCACCTGCGGCCTCACCTGGCCGACATCCTCACAGTGGTGGAGTGCCCAACCAACTACACACACTAACAGGCTACACGCCCAGCCATTTCCACAACACTAATGCACCCATTCACAACACCATTCTGCAACCGCACCACAAATGCCAATATCCAACCACAATTTACCTGTACCCTCTACCTAACACTTACACTACCCGCCCCGGGTATCCGTGATAGGGGTCCACTCTTCCCCCATCCACACCTTCGCACCATGCACACCACTCCGTACCACTTACTCCAACTCTCTCCACACACCTGTACTGGCACACCTGTGCTCTCACACCTGGTGCCACCTGCACCCTTCTCTCCCCAAGCGCATTCGCGCTGATCCACAACACTCACTACTCACACACTGCTCCACACACCTGTCCAGTTGCACACCTGTGCAATCACACCTGTTCAATTCTCACACACACACAGCATCATCTCAGCTAACTACTCCCTTCTGAAACTTGCGCTTCCCAGTCGTCCCTTTAAACTATTGCGCTCCCACGTCATTATCATCCATACTAATCTACCTGCGTCCCCACTACAGGTATCAGTCACTAACTAAACTTAACGTCACCTAATGTCAATCTCTTCTAGATCCCTACAATATAACCTAACCCACCCGGGCTAGTTTTCACTGCCATACACCCCATAATCTATTGCTCCTTTGCCCCCACCATGGGAAGGGTGGCAGGGATGCCACCCTTACCCACCGGGCCTATCGCTCCTCAATCCCCCAGTCCTCTGGCACTAATAAGCCCCCCTTATTCAGAGGTACTGGGTCCCGCCTCGGCATCTAAAGCCGAGGCAATCCACGGGGGCGCCTGCTCGCCGGTGTAAGGCCTTATCCGGTCGGCGTGGACGATCCGAGGGAGGGCTCGTGGCCCCATTTTGATCTTAATGACCACGTCACAGATTTGCGACAGGACGACTCCTGGGCCTTGCCAGGGGGAGGTGAGCTTTGGGCACCTTCCCTTCCGCCTCCGGGGATTAAAGAACCAAATCTTCATCCCCGGAGCGTATTGACTCCCCTGGCTCCGGTCGTCGTACCTGCGCTTCATCTTTTCCCCCGCCAGATGGAGTTGGCGGCGGGCGAAGGCATGGACTAGCTCCATGCCTTCCTCTAGGTGACGTGCGTACCCCTCCCTCGGCGGGTTAACCACTGTGTCTGGCACGGGACCGCATAGCAAGTCGGCGGGAGCCCGTAACTCCCGCCCATACATAAGCAACGCTGGACTGCATGCGGTGGCCCCGTGCTGGCTGGTTCGGTAGGCCATGAGCAAATAAGGGAGATGTTCGTCCCAGTCATCCTGACGGGTGGCGGTGAACAGTGCCAGTTGTTGGATTAAAGTTCGGTTAAATCTTTCCACCATCCCGTCAGATTGAGGTCTTAAAGGCGTTGTTCTGGTTTTCCGAATTGACAGGAGACTGCACACATCTTTTAGCAATTTGCTCTCAAAATTTCGTCCCTGGTCGGTGTGCAACTCCTGTGGAATCCCATGCCGGCACACAAATCCTTCCACGAAGGCCTGCGCTACCACCCCTGCTTCTTGGTTGGGGAGGGCGTAGGCCTCCGGCCACTTGGTGAAATAGTCCATTACAACGAGGATATACTTATTACCTTGGCGGGTGCGGGGCAGCGGTCCTAGAATATCCATAGCCACCCGCTCAAGGGGGGCCCCCACCTGATGTAATTGAAGGGGGGCCCTCATCCTCCGTGCTGGTCCCTTTTTGGCAGAACAGGCGTCGCATCTCCGACACCAGTCCTGTATGTCGCGCCCCATATTCACCCAATAGAACCTCCGGCGGACCCGAGATATTGTCTTTGTCCTGCCCAAATGGCCGCCGGAGCGGGTACCATGCACCTGTTGCAATATGACGTTCTTGAATTTGTCAGGGACTATCACCAGCCAGGAAGTTCGATCAGAGGGAACCTCCACCCACTTGCGATACAAGATGTTGCCTTTCAATTCCAGGGTCTGCCACTGAGCCCAATATGCCTTTGTTTGTGCCCCGAGGGGGGTGACCTCTTCCCCCTTTGGTCTTTGCCCCAATTTGACCCAATTGAACACTGGCCCCAGGACAGGATCCTCCTGCTGGGCCGTGCTCCATGCCAAAGTTCCGAATTCCTCATCTGCGGTTAGTGGCAAAATTGGCCCTCTCACCCGGGTTGCCCGGACAACGAGGGTCGGGTCCGAATCGCCCAATTGTTCCCTCTCCTCGTGTCTCGCACAAAATTTGCAGTTTTCCCCCAGACAAGGACGCCGAGAGAGTGCGTCCGCATTACCATGGGCCTTCCCGGCCCTATGGGCCACATCAAAATCGTACTGCTGCAACTTTTCCAACCACCTTGCAATTTGGCCCTCCGGTTCCTTGAACCGAAGGAGCCATTGCAAGGAGGAATGGTCAGTTCTAACCAAAAATTTCCGCCCGTACAAGTACGGGTGGAAATGGTTCATGGCAGCCAGCATAGCCAATAACTCTTTGCGAGTGACGCAATAATTTCTCTCGGGTCTACTTAAGGCCCGACTATAATAACCAATCACTCTCTCCACGCCCTCCTGTGTCTGAGACAAAACTGCGCCCAATCCTTCCTGGCTCGCATCCGTGTCCAGGGTAAATGTCCCGTCACTAGTGGGGTAAGCTAGAAGGGGTGCGGATGTTAGACACCCCTTCAATTTTTGGAAGGCCTCGTGGCACTCCCGTGTCCAATTAAATCGCGTCCCCTTCTCCGTAAGCCGGTGGAGGGGACGGGCCAACTCCGCAAATTTCGCCACAAAGCGCCGGTAGTAGGAACAGAGTCCCAAAAATCCCCGCACCTCTTTGATGGTACGTGGTGCGGGCCACTCCTCTACCGCTTTAATTTTGTCTGGGTCCGTTTTTACCCCCTCGCGGCCAATCACGTGACCTAGATAGGCCGCCTCTCTTGCAAACAAAGTGCACTTACTCGGGTTCAGCTTCAACCCTGCCTGTCTGAGGCACCCGAACACCTGGTCCAAATTAGCTACTGCCTGGGGGAACGTTTGGGCATGTACCAGGACGTCATCCAGGTACACCAGGCATGACTGCCATGGCATGCCGCCTAGTACATGCTCCATCAATCTTTCAAAGGTGGCGGGGGCGTTACACAAACCAAACGGCATCACAGTAAACTGATACAGTCCCTTACCTGTGGAAAATGCCGTTTTCTCCTTCCCTGCCCTATCCATCTCCACCTGCCAATACCCACTCTTGAGGTCCAAAGTTGTGAACCAATTTGAGCCCGCAACGGCATCGAGGGTGTCATCAATCCTTGGCAGGGGATATGAGTCCTTGAGTGTCACGTTGTTTAGCTGGCGATAGTCCACGCAGAACCGCGTGGTCCCATCCTTCTTTTTGACCAGCACAACAGGTGACATCCAAGGACTTCCCGAGGGCTCGATCACACCTGCGTCGAGCATTTTTTCAACCTGCTCGTCAGCTTCCGCCCTCTTGCTCCAAGGGAGCCGTCGGGCGGCCTGACGAATAGGCCGGGCCTCACCGGTGTGGATCTGATGTTTCACCAGGCCCGTACGTCCAATATCCTCGGTGGACAGGGAGAAGAGGTCCAAATGGGACCCAACCAGTTTGTGTAAGGCCTCCCTCTGGGTACCTCCCAACTCTACGCTGCTACGATTTACCATCTCGCAAATGGGATCGGGCCAATTCCTACTTGTTATTGAAGGCTCCCCCCGGGGTCGGCTCGGCTGGACGTTCTCGCCCCTCACTGTCGCGACTTCCTCAACTGGGGTGCAGCCAGCTACCCTCGTGCCCCTTACTATAGTGCGGGGTTCTGTACTCATATTTATTACTCGGACGGCCACTATCGGTCCGTCCGTTTTTACAAGGGTGCGGCCCACGATTAAACCCGGTATGGACTGCGCTGCCACCGGTTCGACCAGGCCGCAGGACTCCTGCCATGTTGGGCGAGCTGCCCACCGGGCCGGCACTATCGCCTCGGCCCTTGGGGGGATGGTCACGGCCTCGGAAGCCTCCAGCTCCGCTCTCTCGGCCGTGCTCACTCCCCCTAACGGCAGCTCTTCTACTCCCACCTGCAGGATCCCCCGGCACAAGTCGATTTTACAACCGCTGGCAGTCAACAGGTCCAACCCTATTAAACATGGGTCGCACACCTCCGCCACCCAAACATCTATCTCCCTCCTTACCGACCCTAACTTGAGGGTTACAGAACCACGCCCTATGATCGGGGCCGTTACCCCGGTAGCAAGCTGCAAACTATAATTTTGCAGGCGCTGGATCTTATCCCAGCCACCTGCGCTCGAATCAAGGACCACAGGGCTGATGATCGTGGCGCTAGCTCCTGTGTCCACTACGGCGTCTACCCCCACGCCGGCAATTTTGCATCTAATTGTCAGGCTACCGGTTCCAATTTGGCCACAATAAATGACCTGTCGCGTCAATGAGGGCTCTCCTCCATCCTCTGCTGCCGAACACCGCCCTACGTGCCCGACACCTTCTAGTTTCCCGGGGTCTGGCGGGGGGGTGTCTGGGGTCGGCTAACCCGCTCCCCCCTGGGCGGAGTTGAGGACCTCAACTGCCGGGGATCATCCCGGCGCGCGTTTCGACAGTGCCGCGCCAGGTGACCCAGGCGGTTGCAGGAATAGCACCTCACCTGATAAGGTGCTTGCCTCCGGAATTCCAAATTCCCCCCCCTGTAGGTCCGAATTGGATTACCCGCTCGTGGTCCACCGCGGGCCACCTCCGGGGCCGCCTGCCATGGTCCAGGTCCTGCCAGGCGCTGGTCCACCAGCCTCCGGACCATGCCCGCTAGGTCAGGACCCACGTCGTGGGCGGGCCCCCTAAGGGGTCCGCCCTCCATCGGGGGTCCCACCTGGCGGACCGCCATTGCGAGACGCTCGCCCCCCCGGGCCAGGGGCCTCGCTGCTTCCCAACGGGCCGCAGCGTCAGCCGCCTGGCTCAGAGTCTGCGGGCGCCACATGGCGAGCTGTTGCCGGAGCTCAATGTCCGGGAGGGCCTGGATAAAATGGTCCAACGCCAGGCTTTCCCGGGAATCCGCTGCCATGCTAGCATGTGCGATCCCCACTGCGCGGCGAATGTCGTGGGCAAGTTCCCCGATGGCTTCCTGGGGCTTGCGTTTTCGCAGCGCGAGCTGAGCTTTAACAAGCTCGCTCTGCTGTTCTATGCCGAATCGATTAATTAGGGCGTCGCGGAGGGCTGGCAGGGTGAGAGCACCCGCTGGTAATGCCGTCAGCACCTCCGCCGCCGCGCCACGCAATGCGGCCACCAGGTGTACTCCTCCTTCGTCCTCACCCCAACCGTTGCCCTTACACACACAGTCGAACTGCGCCAGGTACGCGCGTAGATCACTCTTGCCGTCATACGGCGCGAGTGGGACCTTGTGGGTCCACCTCGCATGCGAGTCGTTGCCCGCCTGCCGGACCCCGTGCGTCGCCCCTTGCGGGGTCAGCGCGGGGCCGAACCGGCCGGGCCCCCACAGTACATTACCCCCAAGGGGCTCTCGTGCCTCCCCGGTCCCTCCAACAACTACCCCTGTTGGTGTCGATGCATGGGTCACACCTCCGCAACCCGCTACCCATTCCATACCACCACAACCTTGCTCACCCACACCTCGCACCTCTTGTTCCATACCCTCCGGACCAGCCATACACCTCACTCGTGGCCTCTCACGAACATCCGGGTCTATCTCGACCCCCAAGCTTATTAAATCACCTGGCGCATCATACGCACGACCATATTGGTCACCACTTACACCGGGTCCTCTTTCTCTTCGCTTCTCCTCCATCACCTGCGAATCCCTCATCCGGTTAATGAGCACATCATCACGATCCGAACACAGACTTTGGACCAATTCTTTTACTTCCTCCTTTATCTCTTTCTTATCCTCTCTCCGTCGCTTCTTAATTTCGCTCACCCCTTCTTCCACTTCTTCTAATTTCTGCTTCACCTCCTTCATCTCTTCGTGCGCCCCTTTAAGTTCTTCCTCTAACTCCACTTTATTTTTTTCTATGTGCTCCCGCACCTCCCGCTCTTTAACCTCCATCACCTCTACCACCTTGTCCATTTTCCTCGTCAGGTCCTCATGTACCGTCTGACACTCTTTTTTAATTACCCCTACGTCCTTTTTCATCTCCTTCTGTGTCGATTTTAAACCCTCTATTACCGCTGTGTTCTTCCTTACCTGGTCCCCCAACTCCTTTTGTCCCACTGTCAGTTGTTCTACTCCCAGCGTCAACTCCTCTATACCCCCTTGCAATTTTACAGTCCCCTTTCTCACCTCCTTCTCCATGCGCTCCTTACAGTGCCTCACCTCCTCGCGCACTCCTCCGACCTCCTCACTCACTCCTCTTCTGATCTCCTCTCCCATCACTTGCATCTCCTGCCCAGATGCCACCCTCATCTGCTCCATTTCCTCCCTGTGAGCATCCAGTTTGGTTTCTACCCCCATTCTGACCCCCTCTATCTGCTGCCCCATTTGGTTAACTTCCCTTTCCGCTTGGTCCCTCATGTCCCTCAATTTGCCTTCCATACTGTTTTCTAACCCCTCTAACCCTTTTTGCATCCCTTCCATTTGATTCTCTTGAGCGGCCATTCTGTTTTCTACCCCCATTAACCCATGTTTCACTCCCTCTATCTGATTCTCTTGAGCGGCCATTCTGTTTTCTACCCCCATTAACCCCTCCTGTATTTCCCCTAACCTATTGTCTAATCCCTCTATTCTACTCCCTAACCCTCCGATCTGGGCCCCCATGTCCTCCCTCAATTTCTCACTATTGGACCCCATCCTTTGTTCTAACCGTTGGCTATTGGCCCCCATGTCCTCCCTCAATTTCTCGCTATTCTGGGCCATAAGGGCCTTCATTTGTATTAAAAAAAGGTTCAAATCCCCCAGGGGCGCTGCCACGGTCGCGGGCGCGGTCGCCGTGACCAGCGAGGCGCCATTTCGCGCGCCCGCCATGTCGGGCGCAACGACGCTAATTTGTGCGTCTGCTACCCTCGCTGCTTCGCTCTCCTCGCGTCCCTCAATTTGGTCCTGGACCGACCCTGCCTCACTCTCCCCTACCGGACCCCAGCTGTCTTGGTCTGCCATAGCGCGACTTTCAAAATTCGGGTTTTTATTTCCGTATAACAAATTCAAATTTCGCCGTTATAATTTCGCGCGGGAAACGCGCTCCGAATCGATTCTAATTGTTACAAATTTGGGCCTAATAAATTTAGTCCCGGGTTCGAATTCCACTCCTCGACACCAATTGTTACAGACGTGGCTTAGATGTTATTTACCGAGCGGTTTTGGTATGACCACGTCTGCACAAGTTACCCGATTATACCCGAACGTTGACTAATCGCGCTACGCTAGGTCAATGAAGGAAAAGACACACAGCTGGGATTCAAATGACACGACACCAGGGTTCAGTTCTCAAGACCTCCGGAGGAGGTTATATTGTTACGGAAGGTTAGATTACAAGGACGAGAGGTACAGCATAGAAAGACAAGCACTTAGACACACTCTTATATTATTCCCAACAGACGACAGATAAACGGGACAAAAGGCTGACTCACACGGGGTTTGATGGCTAGGAAAGGCAGGATCGATGGCTCCAGGTGCACCTGGGCTCAAAGGTCAGAATCGACTCGGTCCGGTCCAGAGATGCGGGGAGGTATTCAGCGCTCGTACGTGGCAACTTCTCTCTCCAGGCTGGGGGCGCATCTGACCTCACATCCGGTGAGTCCTTCGTATCCCGCGGGGAGTGACACGCCCTCGGCTCGTTAGCTCCGCCTCGTGGAATTGGCACGTTGCTTCTCATTGGGTGCGTGCGGGGGTTTTACCAGGCTCCGCCCTTGACGAGGAGCTGACAGCCAGCCCCTTCGTGGTAACCCCGTGGAGCGCATAGTCATGGCGGCTAACCGAGCTGGTGGGAGGACGCACACTCCCCCCGCGCAGCGTCGTTGTTGTTGTAATTGTTGTTGTAGTTGTAGTTGTAGTTGTTGTTGTTGTTGTTGTTGTTGTTTGGGGAAGAAGATGGAAGGAGGTATGGGAAAGGTCCTAAACTCACTACTGGTGCCATATAATCACATTCTGGTGCAACGAAGAGTCAGAATTAATGGAAAGGAGTCCTTAACTGACATAGACTAAGAATAACTAGCAAGATGTCCGAAAGTTGTCTACGTGTGATGCGGTGGACCTGGGCACGACATTTAATGGGGGAAAAAGGGGAAGGTCGGCTCTACTGATTGTTGTTTACAGACAATGGGACTAGGGAATGGGGGATTGGGGATAGTTGGGGAGTATTGGGGAAATAGGGGAATATTTACAAGCGGATATGGAGGCCAAATTCCATATTCGCAACAATATCATCTTGTTCATTCAGTGTTGTGCTTGTGGCCCTTGCTTTGTTATAAAGTGACACCAGACACTTCACGTGGTACTGTGCATCTTGTGCTATAAGGTCACCTGCACTCAGTTTAGCAAGAAGTGCCTGATCTCCTAGTTTCAGGGCAGCTGTCCTGACATGTTTATCGAGGTCGAAGGTGGAAGCTTTTCGCAGAGAATTAGTACCCGCTGGTTTGTCACAAAAGAAACACTTTTCAGGCTGTGGCTGTGTGTGGTCTACATGTACTCTGTGACGGGTGTACTTTCTTGAGACACTTGCGGTTTCTTCACTAGACGTTTCTCTTTTTTGTGCCCGATGCAGTTCAGTTTTGTTGTATTTCAGTCTGCATGAATCATGCCACTTAGCCTTGTGGCTCTGGAAGGTTGACTGGATACCTTCACCATCGTCCAGGCGGGACAGTTCTAGAGATTTTGGCAGGCAGCCCATCTGGCTGAAGGTGAGGAGATAATCTGCAAGAGTTTGGTATCCGGACCCTGTGGTTCGCTTGGAATCAGCTGGACAGGCAAGGGCCTCATCGGTGACCTCCTGACATAACACACACTTCTCCCAATCTGTCAGATAAGGCATGTTTGTTCCAGATGTACTAGGGCTTTGGGGGTCTAATAGCTTGAAATTTTTGTTGGCCATTGTCAATTAAGCATTATCCACCACCACCATCCAATCAATATACAAATTGGGAACCAAATCTAGGTAGCTACTACAGTCAATGAGCGAAGGTGCAGTGCAGTCGAGTTATCATCTGAAAAAGAAATACATACATTATTATCATAAATATAGTAATTCGCTTTCGTAACTTTTCACTAGCCTTGCATTGTTCCTTATAGTCACCTAGTCTATGATAGGAAAGTTCATAAAGCTACATCAAAGTTGTTCATATAAAGGTATTGAACCAAAATTACACCCAGGAGAAATCAGATAGTCATGCAAAGTTAAATAATTAAACCGCTAGACCAGTCCTGTCTATTGCAATGGTAAACCATTTGTTCTGCCCCTTATAGGCCACCGTAGATTCCAATTTTGAACCCAATATGAAGGTATTGCATAGCATGTACATGACAATTTATAATATGCTCATTACATTGTGTTTCAATAGCAGCACAAATGACAAGTCTGAAATAATAGGTAAATATGTCCTTCTTAGCCGCCATTTTGTAAAATGGCCGCCATTTTGGGCCAAGGAGAAATCTGGAATGCCCCTACATCCAAATTTCACTGTAAGGGTATGCCCTAACTGTGTGTCAAGTTTCATGCTTGTATCATCAAAGGCACAATTCTACCACAATTCTTCACATATCTGCCGGACTATTAAAAAAACACTAAAAACACGTCCTGTCGAGGGTCTGCAATCTCTGATTGCTCTTTCTTGTTTGCATTTTTTTTTTGTTACAATTTGGACAAGATCACCCCCCAAAATGCATATTTTGACATAAATTTTGCTAAATTTTCTGGGGAGCATGCTGACAACCCAGACTTTCATATAAAGGAGTATTTTTCCTTTTTTAAAAAACTTCTGCCGTTTCACCCATGTGTGAGCAGGATATCTCAAAAAGTTATGGACGGATTCGGATGAAAGTTGGTGGACCGTTTGGATTGGATATGTGACAAGGACGAATTAATTCGATTTTTGTGAAGATCCGGATCCGGATATGATATATATATATATATATATATATATATATATATATATATATATATATATATATATATATATATATTTAGATATAATATATATATGATATATATTATGATATATAATATGATATATAATATATATGATATATAATATATGATATATATATATGATATATAATATATAATATATATATATATATATATATATATATTAATTTTCAAGTGCTTCATTGATGGTTCGGGCCAAAACGATATACAGTCACGTGAAAAAGTAAGTACACCCCATGTAAAGTTTCGACTTTTTCAACATATTTCAACATACAGCTATTTTATCTTCATTTCAACAATATTGATAGATAAAGGTGATATGATATAACAAATATCATGAAACATTTACATTTTATAGTCCATTGTATAATTTAAAAAAACATAAATGCAAATTTCGCATGTGGAAAAAGTAAGTACAACCCTACATTAATCACTACTTCAAATACCTAAAATTAGAATCAGGTGCACCAGCTCAGGTGCAAATGATTAGAACATCGTTCGAGAGGATCTTGGAGGAACCTTTCTTATTTAAACCTCAGACATTTAGTTTGGTTTGCTCTTTGTTGTTGAAGTGTGCGGTGTCACCATGCTTAGATCAAAAGAGCTCTCTGAGGCCTTCACAAAGAAGGTTATAGATGCCTACGAGTCTGGGAAGGGATTTAAAAAGATCTCCAAACAATTTGAAATCAATCATTCGACTGTCCGGAAGATCATCTACAAGTGGAGAAGATTCCAAACAACTGCCAACTTGTTCAGGCCAGGCCGCCCCAGCAAGTTCAGCCCGAGAGCAGACCGCAAGATGCTGAAAGAAGTCTCTAAGAACCCCAGAATGTCATCACAGGACCTACAGGTAGCTCTTGCCACTGTTGATGTCAAAGTGCACAAGTCTACCATTAGAAAGAGGCTGCACAAATTTGGTCTACATGGGAGGTGTGCCAGGAGGAAACCTTTGCTGCCCAGAAAGAACATCAGGGCAAGACTAAAGTTTGCCAATGAACACCTATGCAAAGACCAGCACTTCTGGAACAATGTGCTCTGGACAGATGAGTCAAAGGTAGAGCTATTTGGCCACAGTACCAGAAGACATGTTTGGCGAAAACCAAAGACAGAATTTGACCACAAGAACCTAATACCAACTGTAAAGCATGGTGGTGGAAATATTATGGTTTGGGGCAACTTTGCTGCATCAGGGCCTGGGCAGCTCACCATCATAGAATTCACTATGAATTCTTCATTGTACCAGAGGGTGCTTGAGGATAATGTGAGGCCATCTGTCGGAAAGTTGAAGCTCAACCGAAGGTGGACCTTGCAACATGACAATGACCCGAAACATACCAGTAAATCCACCAAGGAATGGCTGAAAAGAAAGAAATGGAGGGTTCTGGAATGGCCACGTCAAAGCCCGGATCTAAATCCCATCGAGATGTTGTGGGGGGATTTGAAACGAGCTGTGCATGCAAGAAACCCCTCAAACATCGCACAGCTGAATGAATTCTGCATGGAGGAGTGGGCAAAAATTTCTCCCAGTCGATGTCAGAGATTGATTGACAGTTAAAAGAAACGCCTACTTGAGGTTGTTTCTGCCAAAGGGGGCAATACCACCTATTAGAGCCAAGGGTGTACTTACTTTTTCCACATGCGAAATTTGCATTTATGATTATTTAAATTATACAATGGACTACAAAATGTAAATGTTTCATGATATTTGTTATATTATATCACCTTTATCTATCAATATTGTTCAAATGAAGATCAAATAGCTGTATGTTGAAATATACTGAAACGCAAAAGAAACTTATTGAGGACTAGTCTAGTCAATTGAGGACTAGAAACGCAAACTGAGTGGGACAGAATCCAGCAGCAATCCATCCAAAGACTGGTAGGCAATATACGCCGACGATGCACTGCCTGTATCCAAAACAATGGTGGCCACACACGCTATTGAAAGGGGACTGACATTGCACCCTGTGCTGTTCTGTACTGTAGAACAAACTGATGAGATGGTGTATCTTGGTCAAAAACTTGACATGTCATCAATACAATGCCAATGTTTCAATTAGCAATTGTTGGTTTGTTTTATTTTGAACTGTTACAATTTTATTACATTTCAAACAAGTGGTAAGTTTCTTGCATGACTGCAATCGTCATGCAGTTGTCTTCGTGCAGTATCATTGGAGATCCGTGGGTTTGCACGCCCCGGAGTTTCTGCCGCAGTGCGGGATGCTGGACGGAATCGATCCCGCAGGTGATTTCGGACCATCTGCCTGTCCTGCCTTGCAGTGGTGACTCTTGTCCTCCCTGATCGAGGTCTGTCATCTGCAGAGTTGTGGAGGGTGTCTCTGTCCACCAGGGCCGATATCGTCTGGTGTGAACAGCCAAGGCGACGTGCCTCCTCACGGTAGCTCCGTCCGCCTTGCAGCATGCCCAGGGCACGCTGCCGTTGATCCCTTGACAATCGTGGCATGTTGATTGAAATGCCCATTTTGCACTGGCCTTTTTAAAGCCAATATCAAGACATCACGTGCAGCTCATTAAAATCATCCCGTACGCCTTGGCTAATCACTGACAGTCAAAATGGCTGTTCAACAGCTGTGCTATGAAGTGACCATTGAAGGTTCAAGTGACCATCCGTGACCGTTTTGTCTGACAGTGAGGACACTATTGTCCACAAATAAGTTCACACATTTACTACACGCAGTGTTATTGTTGATATTTAAAGGTTTCAAAGGTGGTAAGTTTATTTTGCGTTTCAGTATATGTTGAAAAAGTCAAAACTTTACATGGGGTGTACTTACTTTTTCACGTGACTGTATAACATGATATTTCAAAAAGTTGTGGTCGAGTTATGACCAAACTTGGTGGATGAGTTGGGTAAGTGATAAGAAGAAGGCCAATTGGATTTTTGTTCAGGTCCGGATGCAGATCCGGTCTATCAGTGGGACAAAAAATGTAAACTGCTCAGCCCGGTGGAGGTTGGCGCTCCTACCGAGTGCCATTTTAGTTTTTCTCTTTTAATCATTCTGGCCTCCGCTTTTGTGTCTCAAGTACTTTTCACTCGTTTTTGACAATTACTCCTACAAAATGATGTTAATGTGTTTAATGATGAACCAAGAAGGGTTTGATTTGATGTAAACATTCCTTTATATTCATCAGTTTGTTCACACACCATGACTGTGTATTAACCGCACCCCTGTTTTTCATCCTCCAAAAAAAATAATCATGCTCTCAGCGAAGCTTGATGATGTAGGACTGGAAGTGCGTAGTCTTATCAGCCGTTTCATCAGGTACATGTTGGGAGATGTGTGTATGGCGTCGAACCGACAGATGACGGCGTCCCATGAATCTGTAGGTCCACGACGTGCTGGTCATGAAGTCCCCAATGTCATCCTCCTTTAGCTACGTTCCTCATCTTCAGCCTGAGAGCAAGTGTTGTGAATGAAAAACGTGTAAATTAAAACGAATTTCCCATTTTAAGAGGGAGAGGTTCGGGGTAGTGCCACCTCAATCAATCCTCATCTTATTGTCCTATTTTTACTGTTCCATTAGTTTGTTTTATTTTAATTCTAATGTTTAAGATCCACCTGGCGTTCCTTCTCCAGCAGTAGAAGGTCCTCATTTGAGATCTCCTCCCGGTACGAGTCCAGCAACTCCTCTACATCACCCTCTTCCACTTCATCAAAGCCGACAGTCTGTCTTGGCCATTTTGATGATGTTACTTCGTGTTTTCAACACCTCATCATTATTCTCGTTGAAACCCTTAAAACCGTGAACAAATTGAGGGCATAGTTTCCCCCATAGACCATTCATACAGGAACAGGTGACTTCCCTCCAACACTGCTCAACATTACATGGAACATCCCTTATTGTAGACATTCCAGAATTCCTTTACAGTCATCTGATCATTATCAGATTTGCAAATGTTCTTCGGAGATAATACACCTTGAATGTAGGAATCACTCCATGGTCCTCATATCACCTGTACGATCACCTCTTTCTTATCATCCTAAAACATCCAATTTTACTTCCACACTGATGGCCCTCTTCTGTATTTTGCTCGCACTACCAACCTTGCTACTATGCGGACGCTTTCCAGTCATGTTTGCAAGGGTTACGCTTATTGCAGCGGCACATTTCACGTGCAAAATGGGAAACACATCACCACATGCACCACGTTAACATGGAGGCTTTCCGGAAACTGAGGGAGGGGAAGGTGAGAGAAAGGGAAAGCAATCTAGCTGGAATCCGCGTGTTGTCGCGAACACATTTTCATGTTGTTCAGTGTGAAAATTTAATCACAGCGTTCCTCATGCAGTCGACTCACGTAATTCCAAAAAAAATTGTATGAATGACAGGCGCGCACCACTCCAAAAATGCACAAACACAACACACGTAAAACGCGAGCTTACCACCCTGGAACTGGAATGTACGCCAATAACAGTGCGGTGACGTCACACGCCAGGAAAGGGTCATGTTTTTTTTTCAATTTAAATTGTATGTTTTTTTAAAGCAGCATTAAATTCTATACATATTCTTTATTTAACGTATCGCAATGTGTACACTTTAAAAAAAAAATCTGTCTTGGTCATTATAGGCCCCTTCAGATTGTGGGCCTGGCACCGAGGCGCCATTGGAGCCGTTGTAAATCCGGCCCTGGAGACCAGTTGGGTATTCCCGTCATTCATTCCTCATTCCTGTTTGTCAATCAATCAGAATTGACAGGAACGCATGACTCGACGGGTAAAAACGTACAACCGAAATCACTTGTACTTACATAGTTTTACATAATTTTAAAAACTCTAAACGTTCCCCGATAGAACATGCATAAACGTGCTTGTGGTTTATAAAATTTTTACTTCTGGTAAGGGTGCTCCCACCAAAATAGCACAATAAGATGTTTGTCCATGTTAACACGCCGTATAATACAGATATACTGGTATATGTAAGACAATTGGAATATCTTACTATAATTCACCAAATGTCCGTCCGTCTGTCTGTCCGTTCGAAGGTACCGCAAAAACGGCTGAACCAATCGCAAAGATATTTTGGATGGGTAATCCAAGGACCCCCTGGAGTAAAATAGACTATGTTGTTTTTCCAAGTTTTCCAATTTTCCAGTTTTTCCAAACACGATGGAATAACATTTACCGATATGAACAGTGACGTGGCTTTTGTTGAAATTTTACGTACCAGGAGAGAGTAGATCGACTCCTGACGAACTCTTCCTATATAAACGTGCGGCTCCGAAGTAACATGGCAGCGTGTGCAAAGCGACTGAGAAACTGGTGTAGCGGCCGCTTCTGTGTTACAGATTCGGCGCGCACTCTTCACACATAAACGTGCGACTGAGAAAGACATGAAGCGGCCGCTTCCATTTTGCAGAATTCAATCTTTTTTCAAAATGGGCGCCATGTACTGTTTAGATTTTGATGATTTGCGTGTGATATGATTCAATGGATGCTTAAATGAATCGTTTGTAGCGGCTACCGCTGGGTTTTCACAATCGCCTTGCACCTATCAAGGACGCGGAGCGATCACCATGCCGGGCTCGTCCAGGACGCCCGGGCAGGCCCGCGCTCAACTTGCCAGGCCTCGGTCGGGACGCTGGGCCACGCCCCCTCTCGCCTTTCCTGGGCAAACGCTCCGGGATAATATGTATATATATTGCTGCCCGATAAACGGGCTTTTCAGAGTGCCTGAGTGTTTGGTTTGATTAAAGCAACTCGGATGAATTCCAGCTTTTTGTCGCGTCCATTCTTCCGATCGACGTGGGAGCCCCAGCTCCTTCATTGGTGACCTACCGACATGGACACGGCAGTCGCCCTTAAACTGCCTACCTTCTGGGAGGCTCACGCGGGGGTTTGGTTTGCACAGGCGGATTCCCTGTTCGCCCTGCGAGGCATCACGGCCGACGACACCCGCTTCCACCATGTGGTAGCAGCGCTCGGTTCGGCCACCGCGGCCCGCGCCCTGAGCCTCCTCGAGAGCCCGCCAGCCGCGGACAAATACGGCGCGATTAAGAAGCTTCTCCTCGACGCTTTCGCCCTCCCATCGGCGGAACGTGCATGGCGCCTGCTCGACCTGCCCGAGCTCGGCGACACGCGCCCTTCCGAGCGAATGGACTACATGCTTTCACTGCTCGGCGAGCACTCTCCGGCATTCCTGTTCCGGGAGCTGTTCCTCCGTCAGCTGCCTAACCCGGTACGCCTCGCCCTGGCAAGCACGACGATCACAGATCCCCGGGCCCTTGCCAGAGAAGCCGACAAGATCTCCGCCGCAGGACAGCGCATCGCAGCGGCGACATGGGACCCACCGCCGTCCGACGCAACACCCATGGCGCCCGAGCACCCGGCACGGTCGACGACCGAACTGCCGACGCAATTGGCGGCCGCTACACCGAGCCGACCACCTCCAGCACGACGACCGGGGCCTCCACCTGACCAAGCGTGGTGTTACTATCATGCCAGGTTCGGACAGAAGGCCCGGACATGCCGACCCCCGTGCACCTTCGGCAGGCCGGGAAACGGCCCGGCCGGCGTTCATTACCAGCCATGAGCGCCGGCCACACGGGCAACTTACTGTTCATCACGGATAAAGCGTCCGGACGGTGCTTCCTGTGCGACACCGGCGCCCAACTGAGCGTCATACCCGCCTCTGACCAGGACAGGCAATCCGCGGTTTGCGGCCCCTCCTTGGTTGCGGCCAACGGATCGACCATCCGCACCTTCAGCCCACGCAACGTCACCGTCTGCTTCGGCGGCCAACGCTTTGCTTGGACGTTTGTAACCGCAAACGTGCCCATGGCTCTGCTAGGCGCCGACTTCCTCTGCGCACACGGACTGCTGGTGGACGTCCAACGGCGTCGTTTAATCAACGCCGAAACCTTCAGCTCCCTGGTATGCACATTGAGCAGCTCCGCGCCGACCAAGCTGG
This sequence comes from Myxine glutinosa, assembly GCF_964187855.1. NCBI lineage: Eukaryota > Metazoa > Chordata > Myxini > Myxiniformes > Myxinidae > Myxine > Myxine glutinosa. Next base: position 706,683 of record NC_136273.1, on the reverse strand, counting down.
CATGCGCCGTCCCGGCGGCGAACGAGTTTGCTCGCCTGCTCACGGAGTTCCCGGCCCTCACGCAGCCGACGTTTTCGGCCGTCGCAGTATGGCATGGGATCGAGCACCACATACCAACCACGGGCCCGCCGGTCTACGCCAGGGCCCGCCGCCTCGACCCAGCCAAGCTCGCCGTGGCGAAGGCCGAATTCGACGCATTGGAGCACCTCGGCATCGTGCGGCGCTCCGATAGCGCGTGGGCCTCGTCACTGCACATCGTGCCAAAGCCGGGGGGTGGATGGCGCCCGTGTAGCGACTACCGCCGTCTCAATGACGCTACCACCCCAGACAGGTACCCGATCCCGCATATCCAAGACTTCTCCGCCCGTCTGGCGGGACGGGGCATTTTTTCGAAAATTGATCTCATACAGGGATATCACCAGGTACCTGTCAGGGCGGCCGACGTCCCTAAAACGGCAGTCATCACGCCGTTCGGCTTATTCGAATTCTTGCGGATGCCGTTTGGTCTCAAGAACGCGGCTCAGGCGTTCCAGCGCTTGATGGACGGCGTGCTGCGTGACCTGCTGTTCCTTCTCGTTTACCTTGACGACATCCTCGTCGCCAGCACGTCCCGGGCCGAGCACCTCCTCCACCTCCGAACACTGTTCGGGCGCCTCAGCGAGCACGGCCTCATCGTCAACCCGGCCAAATGCCACTTCGGCACGACGGCCGTTGATTTTTTGGGCCACCACATCACCAAGAACGGGGCCGTGCCGCTGCCAACCAAGGTCGAGGCCATCACCATGTTCCCGCGTCCCCGCACCATAAAGGCCCTGCAGGAATTCCTGGGAATGGTGAATTTTTATCACCGCTTCGTGCCCCGCGCTGCTCAACTCATGCGGCCCCTCTACGAAGCCCTCCGGGGCAAGCCGGCCAAGCACGACATCGCCTGGTCCGCAGCAATGGATGCGGCCTTCCAAAGCTCAAAGCGGGCCCTTGACGACGCAACACTGCTCGCTCACCCGGTGCTCAACGCTCCCATCGCCCTCACCATGGATGCCTCCGACTACGCGGTGGGCGCCGTACATGAGCAATGGGTGAACGGGGTTTGGCAGCCACTCGCTTTTTTCAGCCGGCAGCTCCGGCCGAACGAGCTCAAATACAGCACGTTTGACCGGGAGCTCCTCGGTCTACACCTGGCCGTCCGCCATTTCCGCCACCTCCTGGAGGGCCGACCTTTCACGGCGTTCGTCGACCACAAGCCGTTGGTTTACGCCATGGCCAAGGTCACGGAGCCGTGGTCGGCCCGCCAACAGCGCCACCTCTCCGCCGTGTCGGAGTTTACCACAGACATCCGGCACGTCGCCGGCAAAAACAACGCCGTGGCCGACTGTCTTTCCCGGGCCAGCGCAAACGCGGTCCACCTGGGCGTGGACTTTGCGCTTATGGCGGCGGACCAAACCACCGACACCACGGTGCAAGCCCTCCGGGCGGCGGACACGGGCCTCCGCCTGGCCGACATCCCCTTCGCGGACACTGTCCTGCTCTGCGACGTCTCCCAAGGCCAGCCTCGCCCCATCGTGCCCGTCACCTTGCAACGCCGCATCTTCGCCTCCCTCCACGGCCTTTCCCACCCGGGCCGGAAAGCTTCCCAGAAGCTGGTGTCGGCGCGATTCGTCTGGCACGGCCTTCGTCGGGACGTCCGCGATTGGACCAGCACCTGCACGGCCTGCCAACGGGCCAAGGTCCACCGACACACCCAGGCCCCACTGGCACCTTTCACCGTGCCCGAACGACGTTTCGACCACGTCAACGTGGATCTGGTGGGCCCCTCCCCCCGTCACGGGGGTTCACACACCTGCTCACCATGGTGGACAGGACCACCAGGTGGCCGGAGGCCGTTCCCCTCGTCTCCACCACCACCGCCGACGTGGCGCAGGCTTTCATCGCCACCTGGGTCGCCCGCTTCGGCGCACCGGCGGACATCTCGTCAGACCGCGGACCACAGTTCACCTCCGAGCTGTGGGGCGCGGTCGCCCGCAACCTGGGGGTCAAGCTCCACCGTACTACGGCCTACCACCCCCAAGCAAACGGGTTGTGCGAGCGATTCCACCGCTCCATGAAGGCCGCGCTCATGGCCGGCCTTCAAGACGGCGGTTGGGCCGACCGGCTGCCGTGGGTCCTTTTGGGCCTCCGCACGGCCCCCAAGGAGGACCTCCAGGCATCCACCGCCGAGCTTGTCTATGGCCAGGCGCTACGCGTCCCGGGCGAATTCGTGCCCGACGCTACCAGTCCCTGGTCCGCAGCTCACCAGCGCTCGGACCTCCAGGAGGCCGCCCGACGGTTTGCCCCCGTGCCAACATCCCACCACGGTGACCCCCAGTCCTACGTCCCCCCAGCACTTCGCACAGCGGAGTATGTTTTTGTGCGTCACGACGCACATCGGGGGCCACTCCGGCCGCCGTACGACGGGCCCTTCCGGGTGCTGCGACGGGACGACAAGTCGTTCGTCATCGACATCGGCGGCAGGTCGGACCGGATTGCGGTGGACCGCCTCAAGCCGGCGCACGTGGACGTCGACCACCCACCACGGGTGGCCCTTCCGCCGCGGCGAGGCCGCCCCCCGTCCACGGTGCCCCCCACTCGACCGCCCACCACCACACCGGACCCCCTCCCACGACCCGCCAGGGGTCGCTTCGGCCGGGTCATCAGGACCCCCCTCAAATTGACCCTGCCGGTGCAAGTCGATTCTGGGGGGATGTGTGTAGCGGCTACCGCTGGGTTTTCACAATCGCCTTGCACCTATCAAGGACGCGGAGCGATCACCATGCCGGGCTCGTCCAGGACGCCCGGGCAGGCTCGCCCTCAACTTGCCAGGCCGCAGCCAGGACGCTGGGCCACGCCCCCTCTCGCCTTTCCTGGGCAAACGCTCCGGGATAATATGTATATATATTGCTGGCTGCCCGATAAACGGGCTTTTCAGAGTGCCTGAGTGTTTGGTTTGATTAAAGCAACTCGGATGAATTCCAGCTTTTTGTCGCGTCCATTCTTCCGATCGACGTGGGAGCCCCAGCTCCTTCACGTTTAAAATTTAAAAAGCCTTCAATTTCTGATATTTTGCGTTTTAATTTGGGCCTCTCAATTGAAGCTCTGCCCGTAGGCCGGGTACCGTTGCTAGTAATTGAAATTTAGCATTGATTGTTTTTAAGACCTTCACTCTTTCATTCCTCTTGTCTCCCACGTCTAGAACAAACTCCCACTCTCTTCAATCCCACTCCTTCCTCCAGATCTTCAAAACAGCTGTTCACCACCATCTCTTATCTTCCCCCATCCAAAACCTTGATCTTTTCTACCCCCGTTTATACACCCCAAATACACCTCCTTCCAATTCGTCCCGTTTTCTTTCCTGAAAGTCCTTGTAGTGTCCATCTTGTTTATCCCATGTACCTTTCCCAGCGCTCTCCCTTCCACAGATCTCCCGATGTCCCTGTTCTCTACTGTTGGTGTGCTTCCTTCTCTCTCCCCCTCTCTCTCTCCCGCTCCCTTTATTATACTAGTACACCCATTCTCCAAGTTAGCAGCAGGAATACTAGTACTCCAAGGGAGCAGAAGGAAGTATACTAGTACTCCAAGAGAGCGTCATTCTGCTCTTGGATATATAGATTACTGTAGATCTATGGTCGGGCCTCAAGAACATTGGAGGTGTGTTCGTTTACCAAGTTTCTTGTAGAGCGCTCAGCAAGTGGTTTAAGCATTTGAGCAAGAAGTCCATTCAAAACCGTTAAGGAATGGCTAGCTTGGCAAGTGCTAGCTAGCTGCTTGGTAAATGAGCATAACCCGGTCTTTCTCCCTTTCAGTTTCATGTTAAACAGCAGGAGCCAGTTTCAAAAGCTCACAACGAAAAACGCCACAGTAGTGGCAGAAAGGGTCATGTTATTAATCAAACACTTGTGGGGTATATAGAGTACAGTAGATCTTCGCTCAGTTCTGTAAGTAAAACTTACCTCATGGACGTCGGGATTCCTCCAAGTTCCAATCCTCTTTATTTCGTGTTATAAACAGCATTAGCAACTGTTTAAAAAGCTAATCATACGTGTTTGTGTTTTATAATATTTTTACCTCTGGTAGAGGCCGTTCGGCCATTGCTCCCACGGAAACGCCATGATATGCTATTTATAAACGTTGACTCGATGTTTGTTCAAGGAGGAAAAACACCTTGGGGAGGTGGGATATTATTGCGATTGATATTGTTTTGTAATAACATTAATATGATGCTATTATCGTTAGTTTTGTTATTCGAAGTGGCCTTAGAAAAGACCACGATAAAGGTAAGTTAATATGGCTATACACCTCAACATGCAACCCCATTGACGGCAATGGCAGGGAAAACCCGCCAGGGGGAGAATACCCCCTTGGGGAGGAGGGGGGGTGTAAATTAATGTGCTACAACCTTCATTGTGTAACCCTGAGTCATCCTGTCAAGTTTGATTGAGATTGGATAAGTAACGACGGAATGTATCGTGGTCAAAAAAAACATCATCAGGTAGACAGACACCAAATTGCGTATTTTAGTATGATGATGTTCATTATGAAAGCTCTTGCACGAGCTTCGACTTCATATCCAAAAAATCTAAATAGGTTATTGTCCCCCGTCGCACCGCAGAGCGAAAGGGGGGCTATGGTTTTCCCCTCCGTCCGTCCATCCATCCGTCCGTCCGTGCGTGCGTGCGTAAGCGACGGACCGAATTCTAATTTGGTGTGTGGGTTCAACCCACGTCAACATTCAAGATGGCCGCCGCCCTGTATGTCTGAACCTTGTGAGCGGAATATCTTGAAAAATAAGCAATTGCAATTACTTGCAAATTGCAAAAATACCAACTTCTAATCTGGTGTGTGGGTGTGTCTAGGCATAAGGAAGAACCCTATTGAAAATTGGGTCGCCACGTCAAAATCCAAGATGGCCACCACCATATATATGTCTGAACCTTGTGAGCGAAATATCTTGAAAAATAAACGAACTACTAACGTCTAATCTGGTGTGTGGGTGTATCTCGGCATAAGGAAGAACGCTATTGAAACTTGGGTCGCCACGTCAAAATCCAAGATGGCCGCCACCATGTATGTCTGAACCTTGTGAGCGAAATATCTTGAAAAATAAACGAACTACTAACTTCTAATCTGGTGTGTGGGTGTATCTACGCATAAGGAAGAACGCTATTGAAAATTGGGTCGCCACGTCAAAATCCAAGATGGCCGCCATGCGTCTTCCACTTTGTCAACTCATCACTTCACCGACAGGGGACCTAGGCGTAACGCTTGTTTTTTTCTGTACATGTGTATTAACCGCATTCATAACTTTTAACCTTTTTGCCGATAAAAAAATGTGGTTAATACAAAGGAAAATATGGTATATACTAGCACTATGGTGATTGGCCAACTAGTAAGTACTGTACTGTGCAAACGTTTCTGAGGTTATCATGTAACCTTTATAGTAAGGGAAACATATGAAAATCTGTTAACTAAATTGTTACCAAAAAATTTCTTCACCAATATGTTTGTAAAGGTGTGTAATAACATGTGTTAAAATGTTGAAGGTCAACTCCCATGGGAAACCCAGAAAAAAAGCTGTTGAATTCGGGTACCGAAAAATTATTTTCGAGAATTTTTATTTTTTTAAATCGGCCCTTAAGTAACTTATGAGGGGTCAAATAAGGGTTTTTCATGATTCTGAGTTGATTGTTAACATTTATATTTCACCACAGACACTCCTTTGTGGAAAAATAATTTCTAAATATATCTCATTTTCTACTTTGCAGGACATGGAGTCTAGCAATATGGATGAAGACGTTACTCCACCTGTGCTCAATTGCTTCATCTGTGCACGCTCGGATACACCAGCTGAAAGGCTCATACAGGCAACTCCAAAGGGATACTCAACTTTATTGAAACAAGCAGAAACTGTCGAAAATGTTACTGTTGTGGAACGTATGAAGGAGGCTCAAAAGGAAGGAAAACTGAGGTACCACCAGAAGTGTAAAAATGATCTGTACAACAACTTTGTTGCAACCACCAAGAAGTCAGCTCAAGCATCAAAGGCAGAGAAAGAGTCATCAAAGTTGAAGAGAAGACGCACTACTTGTGAGTTCAGTTCATCAACTGGCTGCAGTTCTAGAAGATCACAGTCAGTTGACCTCCTGTATAAGGATGTATGCATTCTTTGCAACCAACCAGCCCAGCTCTACAAAAATAATCCAGCACAAGCTAGAAAGAAATACAGAGTGCCAGATAATTTGACTGCAGATACACTGAAGGCAAGCTTGCTGAAGACAGCACGGAGTCGCGGGGATGACTGGGGCACTGAAGTCACTGGACGCCTGGAAGGGATCAACGACTTGGTAGCAGAAGAAACACTGTACCATTTGCGATGCAAACTTATGTTTGCGAGAGGTGACAGTTTGTCCAAGACTGATGAGGAAGGAAAAAGGAAGAGAGGACAGAGGAGTATTGATGAGGAGCGAGAGGCAGTTTTTATTGAATTCTGCGAATGGTTAGACTCAGAATTAGAGCATGGGGTAATGAACATGGACCAAGTCCATGAAAAGCTGCAGGAGTTTGATCAGTCACCAGAGAAGAGCCTTTCTTATTCAAAGCATTGGCTAAAGATAAAACTTCTAGAGAAATATGAAGGCACCTTGTATTTCACAACACAGGAAAGAAGGGCAGATGTACTCTGTCTCAAAGATGGCACCGACAATATTCTGCGAGAGCATCATGCTAATCTTGACCATGGAGATGAGAAGACTCAGATCATAAAGACGGCACTCAAGTTCATATCCAATGATATTGCCTTGATTGATTTAGGTCCAAAGTCATACCCCACCACACACAGTATGACTGACATCGATAGTCAGCTGACACTTGTTCCTGCAAGCCTTAAGATGTTCTTGAGACCGATTGTCAAGACAGACGAAAGAGTTGCCGTTTGGGGGCAGAATTTTATTAAGGCCTGTCGACCTCGGTCTGGAGTATTGCCACACCAAATGGGGCTTGCCATACAACTTGATCATAGATTTGGGTCAAAATGGATGCTCAACAAGTTCCACCGGCTGGGATACACTGAGTCTTACACGGAGACACAAAACTACAAATACTGCTTCCTTAATAGTAGGAATGGAGATGATGTTCCAGATACTCTGGCACTCTTGACACCATTGTGGAGGAAACCGATGAACAGATCAATGATGAGGTTGCGGTTGATGCTGCGCTTGAGGATCAATCGGTGATGACAGCCAAAGTGCCAGCCAGTGAAAGTGAATTGTCAAGTAATGATCAGGTGGTCTTTATGGAGGTTGGGGAAACAAACAATGCAGTCACTCAGTTTGTTGGAGACAATATAGATTTAAACATTGTCTCTATTCACGGAAACACTCCCTTTCACTCAATGGGTTGGATCGAAGTCACCTCTCCGGCACCACCTTTGCCAGATCCACAGACAACAGCAGCTTTCCCCAGGGTGAAGTTGAAGGCACTCGACAAAGCTAAGATCCTGAGAGGAACTGAAGTAAAGATTATTCCATTTACGAACAGGAAACAGATAGGAACGAACGCGATCATGTTTCTCCCCCTCACTGAGCTTTCCTCCTCCCTGGCTCATGATCAGCCACTCCTCACTCCAGGTGACACACTCTGGGCAGCGGGGTGGGTGATCAAAGCCAACGATCCTGAGTTCCTACACTCCAACTGGAATGGCTGGATGAAGAGAATCCATGCTAATGATGCAAAGCAGAGCACACAGATCGAGTTCCTCCCAGTTATTGAAGGAGACCCTAATGACCTCAACACCATCTTCACCACTCTGAAAGAGTGCATACGGCACGCTGGGGTCGCTATAGTGACCTTTGATCTTCCGATTTGGCTGAAGGCTGTGAATATAATAAAGCAGGCAAATCTACCTGTCATTCCAAGGTTGGGTGGTTTTCACCTGCTGAAGTCTTATCTTGGATCAATGTTAATATCTTGGATAAATGTTAACAATCAACTCAGAATCATGAAAAACCCTTATTTGACCCCTCATAAGTTACTTAAGGGCCGATTAAAAAAATAAAAATTCTCGAAAATAATTTTTCGGTACCCGAATTCAACAGCTTTTTTTCTGGGTTTCCCACGGGAGTTGAACTTCAACATTTTAACACATGTTATTACACACCTTTACAAACATATTGGTGAAGAAATTTTTTGGTAACAATTTAGTTAACAGATTTGTGAAATATCTCATAAAATGCCCTTACTATTAATTGAGATCAAACATAACAGTGGGTTCACATGGAATGCAGGTGGAGACAGACTATGACCATTGGCGGATGCATGTCAAATTCTATTTTCTTGTTAACTCAACTGGACTACGTCCAGCTGAATTTTTGTCATCACCCAGTGCCCGTCGTCTGTCTGTCTGTCTGTCTGTTGTCTGTAAACAATTCGACGTCTATGCTCTAAAAGTCACAAATATTGATTACATTTGATGAAACTTGTTATGCAGCATCTTTAAGACATAAACAAGTTTGGGATTGCATTTGGGCGTTGTACGCCCAAAAATGGGCACGGCAGGGCGGCCATATTGAAAAAGGAATTTTTGTCATATATTTTTTAGCACATATAAACTATATAGTTTGTGGTTCTATTATGCATATTCTAACCATATTGATATAGACCAGTTGAGTTCAGGTTCCCTGGAACCTCTAGTTTAATTCAGATCTTTCTTCAGATTTGTAGATGGTATACTTGCTTCCTTTCATTTTCTCTCCAATATCTGTGGTTCGTTTTATTCTTTTGTTTTTTTTTACTCTCTTGTGCCTACCATTGGTTTGTCATTGTAATGTACAATTTATGTTTGTGTTTCTGATAATCTACCTTGACCTTCCTGATGTTTGTAAAATAGTATAATTAAATGTTCTGTTTTATTGAATTGCTGGTGGATGCCAAATGTCTCTTTATAATGTGGACAATAAATCATATGGACTTTGACCTGGACCACTCCCTTTTTGTAGGAATACCTGGACCACTCCCTTTTTGTAGGAATACCTGGACCACTCCCTTTTTCTCGGACTACCTGGACCACTCCCTTTTCTGAGGTCCATCTGGACCACACCTTTTCTGAGGTCCATCTGGACCACTCCCTTTTCCTCAGACCATGTGGACCACTCCCTTTTCTGAGGTCCTTCTGGACCACTCCCTTTTCTGAGGTCCATCTGGACCACTACCTTTTCTGAGGTCTATCTGGATCACTTCCTTCTTCATGTCGCAAAGCTGATCTCCAAAACCAGCCACAGACTGGCGTCTTCGATTGTACCAATTTATTATTTTTTAAATTTAGAACTACTCACAAAGGCTGTTGTTTATATTTCATTGGAGTACTGCTCTCCCCTATGAGCTGGGGAGCTATAACTACATCTCTTTGCCCCGAATTCTGTGGAATCTAAAGTCTTCAACATAATTGGAAATTCCATCGACGAGGCCAAACCAAAACCTGTTGCTCTCATATCACAGACAAATCAATGACCTCTGTTTTTCACCCTCTCTTGCCAGTCTATCTACCTCTGCTCCCACTACTCTCTCAGCCCTTCAACCCTCCCTTCTACTCTGGGATGCACAAATTCTTCCAGTAACTCTTGATTAGGCTTCCAAAATCCAGACTTTCTGCACGACACCACTCTTTTGTTCCTCTTTCTCCCGTTTATGGAACTGCCCTCCACAGACAGTTTGATTGCACTCTTTCCTCCAGAACTGCAAGCAAGCGGAACTACCATCTCATGTCCCACCCTCTCACCCTCCCCCCACCACCTCCCTCACTCCCACTCATCCCAAACTCCCCTCACTCCCACTCATCCCAGACTCCCCTCACTCCCACTCATCCCAAACTCCCCTCACTAACACTCAGCCCAGACTCCCCTCACTCCCTCTCATCCCAGACTCCCCTCACTCCCACTCATCCCAGACTCTCCTCGCTCCCACTCATGCCGAACTCCCAACCCTCACTCCCACTCATCCCAGACTCCCTCCTCACTTCCACTCATCTCAGACTCCCCCACTCTCTCATGAATACCTGCAATATGTTATATTCACATTTACCCTACATCACTCAACGCTTATACCTACAGGTTATTGTGTTACATCTCCTCTCTTCTTTTTTGAGCTAATGTCCTTGCTTGCTCTGTCCAACTGTAGCCCACTGTCACTATTACCTTGTTCCCCTTTGTGAACTCGCTCTTTCATGAGCCTCGATTTTTGTATATAAAAATAATACATGAATTGCTTAAGCAACAACTTTTATCTTTTTGTTTTGTTTTGAAATCCAGGTATCGCCTGAAGAACAAGAAGCTTAGCGGCGGTCGAGGGGGCAGCCAATCTCTCACCCAACTGAACAAGGTCGGCATGCAAGGAGCAGCTTCTGATCTTGCCCCAAAACTTCTGGCTGTGCAAAATGGGCTTGTGTTAGCCAGCTCTCCTCAGCTCATTGCTCGTGGCATCGAGGCTCCTTTATATCCAGGGGATTCATCAGGCATTGGGAGTAAAGCAGGGGAAGCCAGTGCCAGCGCTCCAGGCTCTTTATCTGGATCTCCTCCTGAAATGTGAGCTCGGTCACCTCGGCAATTACCCCCTCTGCTCCTTTTCTTTAATTCATCAATTTATTATCCCCACGCTTTTTGAAAAAATTGCGGGATATTGTAATCTGCAACGTTGTCTGTCTCTGTCTCTCCCGTACGTCCATCTGTCAATCACGCCATCTCGTCTTAAACGGTTGTGCAGAAATTCACCAAATTTAGTAGTTATGATCACCACATGGGACAAAGGTACAAGAGCTGCATTATTGTGGACCCCCTCACCCCACCCCTCCCCACACTCAATAGATCGAATACGATAAATGCAATTACGGGCACATTTGAAAACATTTTTTATGAAACTTTGCATATGCAATCAACATTGATATGGACGTTACACATGAAATATGTAACGTTTTTTGGGGATTTGACACCCGGTCTATGCTTTTAGTGGGTGGGGTCCACAGTGGTCAAAACGGGAATGCAATTTTTAACTCGATTTAATATTGGGTTATTCCTGGTGGAACCTTTTGCCATCTTTCAACTTTGATTTAGGTGAGAAGCATGGCGATTTGCAATGGTGCGCCATCAACTTCACTCTTGTTTTGTTATAGTATTTGCTGTTCTGGTTTGCTTCGCTCCTTTCATACAAATTTAACATTTTTCATCTGTACCAGGGCTCATATCCTACATTGACATAACTTGTTCACATTTAACCCAATCACTTTGTGCAAAATTAGGCCGATGATATAATGTGCCCAAATTAAATTTGCCTCTCCTTTCTCTTTGTTCCGCTTGTACGACTCGCATGATTACCCCAAGAAAAATGGGCTCTTCTCCTAAACCCACATTCATGGGTTTACCTAGGCATCCTCGCCCCGTCGACCCGTTCCTCGTTGCACCAAAGCCTGGCACCTTGCCCATGATTGGAAGAGGGCCGAGTCCTGCATATGCCACGCATCTGCACCAGCCACCGCCGATGGATTTGTACTACGCAGATCCCCGCACCGCTGCACCTTTTGACCAACATCACTATAGGGGTGAGTCTTCATATCCCACTGACTGTGAAAGGTGCTTCACGCGGTTCATTTTAAGTAATAATCACGTTTCCAGTTGAACATTAATGAGTTGTATGTACATGTATTATATCGGAGGCGATGATGCAGAGGAGGAGGTTGGAAGTGTTTTTGTTTTTTTTTCTTTTTTTTCTTTTTTTTTTGTATACTGAATCGAGGCTCGTGAAAGAGCTAACATTTACTTCACAAACAAATCAACCAGACAAACAAAATATATAAGAAGAGAGAGCGGAAGACAAGATGGGGAGAGAAGGGGATGCACACAACCACAACATTTGAGAGCAGGGAGATGTGTGGGAGGGAGAGGGCTTGGGGGGGGGGGGGGAGGAGGCGTGGGAAGGGGGGGGGGTGGGGGTGGGAGAAGTATAAAACACAAGGACACCAAGGACGTCCAGGACAGAAGTTGGTATTTCAAAAGAGTGGAATTGGGGTGAAATTAGCGGGGGTAGAAAAGATCAAGGTTTTGGATGGGGGAAGATAAGAGCTGGTGGTGAACAGCTGTTTTAAAGACCTGGAGGGTGGAGTGGGATTGAAGAGAGTGAGGGAGTTTGTTCCAGGGGCGGGAGAAAAGAGGAATGAAGGAGTGAAGGTGAGCAGAGAGTCTTGATTTTGGCAGTTTAACCATAAGAGGTTAAACCATTGATTTCAAATATCAATTTGAAAATTGAAATCAATGAATGAGTGTTATTATTTAATTATCAAATTAACAATACAAGTTCACAATTTCAGCAAAACAGGCTTGAGCCATTGATTTAAAATATCAATGAATGAGTGTTATTATTTAATTGTTAAATTAAAAAGGCAGGTTCACAATTTCAGCAAAATAAGCCTGAGCCATTGATTTCAAATATGAAAGAATGAGTGTGATTATTTAATAAGCAAATTAACAAGACAAGTTCACAATTTCAGCAAAACAGGCTTCAGCCATTGATTTCAAATATAAATGAATGAGTGTGATTATTTAATTATCAAATTAACAAGACAAGTTCACGATTTCAGCAAAACAAGCCTGAGCCATTGATTTCAAATATAAATGAATGAGTGAGATTATTTAATTAGCAAATTAACAAGACAAGTTCATGATTTCAGCAAAACAGGCTTGAGCCATTGGTTTCAAATATCAATGAATGAGTGTGATTCTTTAATTATCAAATTAACAAGACAAGTTCACGATTTCAGCAAAACAAGCTTGAGCCATTGATTTCAAATATAAATGAATGAGTGTGATTATTTAATTAGCAAATTAACAAGACAAGTTCATGATTTCAGCAAAACAAGCCTGAGCCATTGATTTCAAATATCAATGAATGAGTGTGATTATTTAATTCGCAAATTAACAAGACAAGTTCTCGATTTCAGCAAAACAGGCTTGAGCCATTGATTTCAAATATAAATGAATGAGTGTGATTCTTTAATTATCAAATTAACAAGACAAGTTCACGATTTCAGCAAAACAAGCTTGAGCCATTGATTTCAAATATAAATGAATGAGTGTGATTATTTAATTAGCAAATTAACAAGACAAGTTCATGATTTCAGCAAAACAAGCCTGAGCCATTGATTTCAAATATCAATGAATGAGTGTGATTATTTAATTCGCAAATTAACAAGACAAGTTCTCGATTTCAGCAAAACAAGCCTGAGCCATTGATTTCAAATATCAATGAATGAGTGTGATTATTTAATTAGCAAATACACAAGACAAGTTCACGATTTCAGCAAAACAAGCCTGAGCCATTGATTTCAAATATCAATGAATGAGTGTTATTATTTAATTGTTAAATTAAAAAGGCAGGTTCACAATTTCAGCAAAATAAGCCTGAGCCATTGATTTCAAATATGAAAGAATGAGTGTGATTATTTAATTATCAAATTAACAAGACAAGTTCACGATTTCAGCAAAACAAGCCTGAGCCATTGATTTCAAATATAAATGAATGAGTGTGATTATTTAATTAGCAAATTAACAAGACAAGTTGATGACTTCAGCAAAACAGGGTTGAGCCATTGATTTCAAATATCAATGAATGAGTGTGATTATTTAATTAGCAAATTAACAAGACAAGTTCACGATTTCAGCAAAACAAGCCTGAGCCATTGATTTCAAATATAAATGAATGAGTGTGATTATTTAATGAGCAAATTAACAAGACAAGTTGATGACTTCAGCAAAACAGGCTTGAGCCATTGATTTCAAATATCAATGAATGAGTGTGATTATTTAATTAGCAAATTAACAAGACAAGTTGATGACTTCAGCAAAACAGGCTTGAGCCATTGATTTCAAATATCAATGAATGAGTGTGATTATTTAATTAGCAAATTAACAAGACAAGTTCACGATTTCAGCAAAATAAGCCTGAGCCATTGATTTCAAATATGAAAGAATGAGTGTGATTATTTAATGAGCAAATTAACAAGACAAGTTCACGATTTCAGCAAAACAAGCCTGAGCCATTGATTTCAAATATCAATGAATGAGTGTGATTATTTAATTAGCAAATTAACAAGACAAATTCATGATTTCAGCAAAACAGGCTTGAGCCATTGATTTCAAATATAAATGAATGAGTGTGATTATTTAATTAGCAAATTAACAAGACAAGTTCATGATTTCAGCAAAACAAGCCTGAGCCATTGATTTCAAATATCAATGAATGAGTGTGATTATTTAATTAGCAAATTAACAAGACAAGTTCACGTTTTCAGCAAAATAAGCCTGAGCCATTGATTTCAAATATCAATGAATGAGTGTGATTATTTAATTTGCAAATTAATAAGACAAGTTCACAATTTCAGCAAAAACAAACCTGAGCCATTGATTTCAAATATCAATGAATGAGTGTGATTATTTAATTAGCAAATTAACAAGACAAGTTCACGATTTCAGCAAAACAGGCTTGAGCCATTGATTTCAAATATAAATGAATGAGTGTGATTATTTAATTAGCAAATTAACAAGACAAGTTCATGATTTCAGCAAAACAAGCCTGAGCCATTGATTTCAAATATCAATGAATGAGTGTGATTATTTAATTAGCAAATTAACAAGACAAGTTCACGTTTTCAGCAAAATAAGCCTGAGCCATTGATTTCAAATATCAATGAATGAGTGTGATTATTTAATTTGCAAATTAATAAGACAAGTTCACAATTTCAGCAAAAACAAACCTGAGCCATTGATTTCAAATATCAATGAATGAGTGTGATTATTTAATTAGCAAATTAACAAGACAAGTTCACGATTTCAGCAAAACAAACCTGAGCCATTGATTTCAAATATCAATGAATGAGTGCGATTATTTAATTAGCAAATTAACAAGACAAGTTCACGTTTTCAGCAAAATAAGCCTGAGCCATTAATTTCAAATATCAATGAATGAGTGTTATTATTTAATTGTTAAATTAAAAAGGCAGGTTCACAATTTCAGCAAAATAAGCCTGAGCCATTGATTTCAAATATGAAAGAATGAGTGTGATTATTTAATGAGCAAATTAACAAGACAAGTTCACAATTTCAGCAAAACAGGCTTGAGCCATTGATTTCAAATATAAATGAATGAGTGTGATTATTTAATTATCAAATTAACAAGACAAGTTCACGATTTCAGCAAAACAAGCTTGAGCCATTGATTTCAAATATAAATGAATGAGTGTGATTATTTAATTAGCAAATTAACAAGACAAGTTCATGATTTCAGCAAAACAAGCCTGAGCCATTGATTTCAAATATCAATGAATGAGTGTGATTATTTAATTAGCAAATTAACAAGACAAGTTCACGATTTCAGCAAAATAAGCCTGAGCCATTGATTTCAAATATCAATGAATGAGTGTGATTATTTAATTAGCAAATTAACAAGACAAGTTCACGATTTCAGCAAAACAAGCCTGAGCCATTGATTTCAAATATCAATGAATGAGTGTGATTATTTAATTAGCAAATTAACAAGACAAGTTCACGATTTCAGCAAAACAAGCCTGAGCCATTGATTTCAAATATATATTTTTTTTCTGGGCCCTGTGCTTTTTCTGGTCTTCATCAATGATCTCTCTGACTCTCTTGAAAGTCCTCTGTATCTCTTTGCTGATGACTCTACTCTCTGTCGCTCCATTCTTCATCCCTCAGATCGGGAGTCTGCAGCCTCCTCACTCTCTGCAGACCTGGACAAAATCACAGACTGGGCAAACAAGTGGAACATGTCTTTCAATCCTGACAAATCTCACACTCTTACGATGTCTCTCCGAAAAGACCGACTGGACAACCCTCCCATCCACTTTCTGAATAATCCTCTCCAAGAAGTTCTGTCACTCAAGCTTTTGGGTCTCACTATCTGCCATGATCTTTCCTGGGAAAACCACATTTCAAATCTGGCCTCCAAAGCCAGTCGCCGACTGGGCATCCTCCGTCGTGCGAAGTCCTTCCTTGGCACACCTGAGCTCCTCACCACATACAAGGCTTTCATCCGCAGCTCAATGGAAAACTGCTCTCCCCTCTGGTCTGGTGCTCCTGCCTCACACCTAGCTCGTCTTCACGCTGTTGAAACCAAAGCATTCAGAATCATTGGAATCTCCCATGATGAAGCTAACTCCAAGGGCCTCTCACTCACTCACCGCAGGCAGGTTGGTGGTCTTTCCGTCTTCTACCGACTCCTCTCTGGCCTTGCCCCCCCCCCAGCTCTCTCTGGGCTCTGTCCCGCAAATATTCCTACAGGTCGCACAAGATCTGCCTGCAACCCTGTTATGGTCAAACTGCCAAAATCAAGACTCTCTGCTCACCTTCACTCCTTCATTCCTCTTTTCTCCCACCTCTGGAACAAACTCCCTCACTCTCTTCAATCCCACTCCACCCTCCAGGTCTTTAAAACAGCTGTTCACCACCATCTCTTATCTTCCCCCATCCAAAACCTTGATCTTTTCTACCCCGCTAATTTCACCAACTTCTGTCCTGGAAGTCTTTGGTGTCCTTGTGTTTTTTACTTCTCCCTCCCCCCCCCCCCCCCCCACTTCCCACGCCTCCTCCCCCCAAGCCCTCTCCCTTCCACACATCTCCCTGCTCTCAAATGTTGTGTTTATGTGCTTCCCCTTCTCTCCCCATCTTGTTTTCCGCTCCCTCTTTTTATATATTTTGTTTGTCTGGTTGATTTGTTTGTGAAGTAAATGTTAGCTCTTTCAAGAGCCTTGATTCAGTATACAAAAAAAAAAAAAAAAAAAAAAAAGAGGGTTGCTGGCAGGTCTTGTGCGACCTGTAGGAATATTTGCGGGACAGCGCACAGAGAGAGCTGGGGGGGGGGGGCAAGGCCAGAGAGGAGTCGGTAGAAGACGGAAAGACCACCAACCTGCCTGCGGTGAGTGAGTGAGAGGCCCTTAGAGTTAGCTTCATCGCGGGAGATTCCAATGATTCTGAACGCTTTGGTTTCAACAGCGTGAAGACGAGCTAGGTGTGAGGCAGGAGCACCAGCCCAGAGGGGAGAGCAGTATTCCATTGAGCTGCGGATGAAAGCCTTGTATGTGGTGAGGAGCTCAGGTGTGCCAAGGAAGGACTTCGCACGACGGAGGATGCCCAGTCGGCGACTGGCTTTGAGGCCAGATTTGAAATGTGGTTTTCCCAGGAAAGATCATGGCAGATAGTGAGACCCAAAATCTTGAGTGACAGAACTTCTTGGAGAGGATTATTCAGAAAGTGGATGGGAGGGTTGTTCAGTCGGTCTTTTCGGAGAGACATCGTAAGAGTGTGAGATTTGTCAGGATTGAAAGACATGTTCCACTTGTTTGCCCAGTCTGTGATTTTGTCCAGGTCTGCAGAGAGTGAGGAGGCTGCAGACTGCCGATCTGAGGGATGAAGAATGGAGCGACAGAGAGTTCCGTTCGAGATTTATCCTTCATATTACACAGATTTATTCCTCATACCACCCAAAAGGTGTGGGATCGAGAGTATCAGCTCCTTGTTGCTTCAGTTTTGCAGTTTTTTATGAAGTAAATCACATAAAATGGTTAATAATTTGAAAGTTCAATGGGTGTAGGCAGGCCTTGGATATGTTTGAGCATATGCATTGAAAAAGTGTGTTTTTTAATGAAACATTTTTGGTTGAAGTAATGAATGGTTGCTCATCCTTTGAGCTTTTCTGGGGAAAGCAATGAAAGCTTTCTATAAATTTTCACCTTTTCACGTTGTTTGTGACCAACAGTCCCTTACTGCCAACCTCATCCCGGTGTTCCAGTCTCACCCTACACTCCTCGCTATATACCCAGGCACGAGGTTGCACACGACCACGCTCCAGGCTTACCCCCATCCTACCTCACGGATCCATATGGGCCCTACCCTCCCGCTCCTCATCCACCGCAAGTGCATCAATACGTCCATTCGGTGCCGAGCGCGTTTACTCGACACCCGGGAACTCCTCATCACCCTTTGTTTGATGGTGGACGGAACTGGAGGGGTGTACAACCGTCGCCATATGGGAGAGAAGGTCTCGTTCGGACCCACGAGAGCGTCTTTGCGTCGCGCGAGAGATTTCTGCCGCACGACGGGCCTTGCTACGGCCAAGCCCCACCACATCCACCGCCACCTTCGGCGACGCAAGCCCCGCAACATCTTGTGGAACCGCGCGGGGTCGCTCTCCTGAGGGTGAGTTGGAGGTCGGAAGATTGTGCTTTCTGTGATGATGGATGACACGGCTTTGTGTGCTGAAGCCGGAAGAGGTCGAATAAAATCGAGAAACGCATTGGATTTGTTTTGAATGGAATCAAGAAGAAATAACCACATCTGTTTCTCATCCCTGCTCAATCTGATCCCATCCTTTCCCATACTTGGTCTTCCTTCTTGACCAACAGGACCCATATTCTCCCCCAGTTCAGCCTTCCCTTGAGGAACTTCACCGCCGGCGGAATGAGTTGGTAGCCCAGCTTCGTGGACAACCCCTTGGTGCCTCCTCCGTCTCTCCTCCACCTTTCCCACACTCTGCAACTCCTCCACTACCGTTCCAGACATACCCTGAAGAATACGACCTGACTGTAAGTACTTTCTACACTGGCCACTTCCCCAACACCTCAAACTGTTTTTTTTACAATAAACATGAAAGTTGAGCAAATGTACAGCGATTATAATTATGCACGCACACCGTTTACATTAATACACCTTAAAAGATTTTAATGTGTGCTCATAATGGAGTGTCTAACCTCCATGTTGCTTGTCGAAAAGTTGACCACATTGCATCGTTAATCTGCAGAGGAGGCCCTGAAGGCATCGCCAAACGGCTTCAGTCACCATGGATACCAGGTTCTTTTTAGTTGTCGCAAATGATCAAATCAATATATTTCTGTGAATTTTTTAAAATGTTTGTGGTGATGCCCTGCCAACCTCCATCCAAACCAATCGTTAGCTTTGGATTCATTTTTGTTCCAGCAGAAAACTCATTTCTATTGAGTCATTATGCAGGGTGTCTGTGAAGTCACTGTGTCGTAGAAGGTAATTTATTTAATGGAGAGTGCTCTGAAAATAATCTTTGCGCCTCCACTGTGTATATTTCCCTCCTTCACGTAAGACATGTTCAACCAGCAACACACGCTCTTCCATCGATAACATCTTCAATAACAAGGGAACTGAAAAAAAAAAATATATATATATATATATATTGTTACGGGTCGCGGACAAGATGTTATATTGACCGAGCGGTGGTGTATTACCGCGACCTAACAGTTCCCCCGATTCTTCCCCAACTCACCCGATTCACCCCAAACTTTGGCCGTATCGCACCGCAGCTGCCCAATCTGGAAAACTCTAAAACGACCGAATGCAAAGAGGAAAAGGAATAAGACGAGAAGACGGACAGAAGAGTAATTGGATTTATTATTTACACATATAAGTAGGAAGCAAGCAGTCACGTTTATTTACAGGGACATGAGACGCAGGTGACACAGTGCAATCTTTAGCTTATACAGACTTATTGTTACTACCCAGGACAGCACGAACAAAACAAACTCACGTACGCAAATGGATGGAAATTGCAGGCAGGAATGACAGGAGGTGGGTGGCTGGAGGAAGGCCCGGAGTTGGCTGGAGTTTGATCCCGCACGGGACGTCGGGCTGGACCTCGACGGCCGCCGATGCCACCGATCCTGTCGTGTGCGCGGGGTAGCGGGTCGGAGCTGCTTGGTGGAGCCAAGCCAACGCTGCTGGTGGGGGGCCTGGCGTGACGGGTTCTCTCGCGTGACGGGTTCTCTCCTCTCTCTTTGGTTTGTCCAACCACTCTTTCTCCAACGCAACGACTCAACGCAAACACTGACCACCCCTGACGACCAACTCAGCTCTTGTCATGGACCTCTCCACGCGCTCTTGCTCTGATGACCCAGCTCCTTTCCCTGTACTCGTCTCTCCTCTGTAAAAGCTCATCTCTAGTGGGGGCGTCTCTCATGGGTTATATATAGCCCCACCCTTGAACCTTTGCGAACCTCCCTGATCGCTCTTCCTCCGCCCTCTCAAACCAAACCCCTCGTGCTCGGTTGGTTGTTCGGGGCTGGCTCACTCCTCCCCTCTATGACGAGGTGGAGACACGCCTTTCTTCCCCAACCCTGCCTCGTGGTCAATGGCGGATGAAGGGAAAACCGCCCAACATGCAGTTGGCAATGCGAATTGCAATTGACGAAAAGGGGGGAATGGAAGTGTTGGGAGTGGGAATGAAGGGAATCTATCTCTTTCACTGGTGCAATGGAGTATTTCAATTAATGGGAGACACAGCCTTACCCTAAAAACACATAATAAGATATAACTATTGAACAGGGGTATTCTATGATTGGCTGTGGTGTGGATGCTTTATGGACTAATTATGGGATGCCCTTTGACCTTGACACAGCTCCAGAGGCAGGAGGCGCAGAATAAACAATAATAATAATTCACACAATCAAAAAAATATACAGTCCTCATATCCGCAACACTGCACCCTCCTCCTCTTAGGCACGATCCGGGCCTACAACTTTTATTTAGTGTGACACGTAGGTGTAGTTCCCTCTACTTTTAACCTGACCCTGAGTGCGACAGTTTTAAAACATAAATAAATGTGTCCCGCTGCTCCATTGCACCCTGCCTAACAGACTTACGCCCACAGTTAACCGAATTACGGAATTGTTCTCAAACTATACATTTACGGTGGGGAGCATTATTTACAAGACTAACCCAGGACCTGTGATTGTTCTTTCTGGGGGGGAGACAGTCTGCTCTGCATCGATGCACCATGAAAGCACCCAAAAACGCACCAATACACCCCCAAGCACCAATCGGTGCAGTCACCATTGTTCAAGAAAATAAAACCAACAACCCCTAACCCTGCAGGTGATCTCTTGCTCTTCGGCTCCCTCTGCTGGTTATTATTATTTGTTCTTCCAGTTGTTGTCATTCTCTCTCATTTTATTACTGGCGACCTATTTGCAATAAGGTGTGCCCAACGTGTCCATTTTATTTATTTTATTTATGGCCCACAGGGCCGACTACGTGTGGTTCACCTGTGGGGCATCGGTGCCCTGTAGCCAAGGTCCACCAGCAAGATTTCGGGCCCTCATGGCCGGTTCCAGCAGAGGGGCCATGCCCCAACCCATGGGGTCCATAAGTGGTGCTCGGCCACAGACATGTGGTCCATAATGTGGTGCATCGATGCAGACAGCTGGTTCTGAGAGTTCCGGGCGCACAATGGCCGACTCACGCACGCTCCCCTCGGCGCCCCATAGCGCACAGGTCATGTGGGAGACAAAAGGGGGCCAAGAGAAATGAGCGAGGGGTAAGGTCACAAGGGTACACATCAAACAAGGCAATGCAAGGAGAAATGCGTACGGAGGGCGAAGTGAGAAAGCTCGTCCCTACCGTACGTCACCCCCCTGTCACCTACACTACCCTTTCCCTTACCCCATATGTACAAAATCTACACATTACCAATCCGTCGCTACTGTCACGTCTCCCCATATTTCCTCTATACCAAATTCGTCACCACAATCCCTCTAACCAAAATTTGCCATCACCCAATTCATCATCAATCCTCATAAGGAGGAAGAGATGGAACATCAAGCACAATGTCACACCCACGTCATGATGCGTCTCACAATCCAAAACATTTGCATCAAAAATAATTAAACATGGCATGGTGTGGAGTACCTGTCACCTCAGGTGAGTGGATGCAGATGGTGCGAGGAGACTTCATCCTAACTACTTTCGAAATGACATTAACACACTTTACACTACCCGGGGTCTTTCCCCGCCAATCCATTGGCCAACTTACACTATGGGTTCTAAAAACCAATTCCCATTGACCAAACTGTGGTGCTTCTCAATTTGGGGTCTCACTCCCCCGATTCATCTCCCGGTGCCCTTGCACAATTTCTGGGCTGTGACGTGTAGCTCTCCCAGCAGGTCTACCCACCTGCACACCTCCACCACTGTAGTTGCCACCCGAGCTTACCTAGCGCCTCACCCTAACCTAACTAACTGGGGAAGACCCCTCCTGGTTCTGTCACCCCTTGGTGCCCTCTGGCACTGGGCTACCCGGGTCCGTCCTCCGGATCCTCGGGCCCCATCCACAACAACTACCGGCTCCCAGAGCCCACCTGCGGCCTCACCTGGCCGACATCATCACAGTGGTGGAGTGCCCAACCAACTACACACACTAACAGGCTACACGCCCAGCCATTTCCACAACACTAATGCACCCATCCAAACATCATTCTTCCACTCGCACCACAGATGCCAATATCCAACCACAATTTACCTATACCCTCTACCTAACACTTACACTACCCGCCCCGGGTATCCGTGATGGGGTCCACTCTTCCCCCATTCACACCTTCTCACCATCCACTCCACTCCACAGTTTTCCACCATACTCACTCCACGACCATCCATTCCAATACTCCATTTATTCCACACTACCATTCTCCATACCTGTTGTTGCACACCTGTGCCCTCACACCTGGTGCCACCTGCACCCTCCTTTCTTCCTGGACCATTTGGTCATCACAATACACATCACCATCACTCACTCATACACTGCTCCATCCACC
Organism: Myxine glutinosa; assembly: GCF_964187855.1. Lineage (NCBI taxonomy): Eukaryota > Metazoa > Chordata > Myxini > Myxiniformes > Myxinidae > Myxine > Myxine glutinosa. The sequence goes on along the minus strand of NC_136273.1, from coordinate 683,990 downwards.
TGTTCAGTTGCACACCTGTGCAATCACACCTGTTCAATCCTCAAACACACGGCATCATCTCATCTAACTACTCCCCTCTGAAACTTGCGCTTCCCAGTCGCCCCTTTAAACTATTGCGCTCCCACGTCATTATCATCCATGCTAATCTACCTGCGTCCCCACTACAGGTATCCTTGTCACTAACTAACCTTAACGTCACCTAATGTCATCTTCGCTAGATCCCTACACACAATATCCTAACCCACCCGGGCTAGTTTTCACTGCCATCAACCCCATAATCGAGTGCTCCTTTGCCCCCCGCTGTGAGGGATGGTGGATTTGCCATCCCACCACATCGGGGAGGTCCTACTATCAATTTCGCTCGTCCAAATCCAACAAATCAAAAATTTGTCATTTACTGCTAATCACCGTACCATCATCAAATTTTGCTTTTTTTCTAATTTCGGGGCCAAAACACTATCCTCATCACCCGTCTACTTATTAGATCCTCTCGGTGCGCCAATTCCCTTCTAAAGCTCGGCTTCGTACAGCCGAGCAATGAATGCGGGTTGTTTTGTGCCAGCGGCTGGATACGTCCCGCATTCGGGGCAGGGACGGGGGCTTACCCGGGCCGAGATCCCACGCACCACCTCGGCGCGGAGCCATCCAATTGCCCGATCTCGACCTGCCGGAACGTCTCAATAAAAAGTGGTCGTCATGACGACCCTTCCTATCGGGCTGCCCGCTCCGCCTAGTGGAGCACGGACGCGGCCGTTCCAAGCGAGGCCCAGCGTGGATCGCGTACGGCGGTCCTTTCGAACCCGCCGTGGCTCGGATCCCCGCTGGTTCTCGCGGCACGCGAAGCCCGGCACGCACCGAGGGCCCGATTCGGCTATAAGTCGCTCTAACCGCTAACCCGGTTACCGTCGATGCCTCACCTGCATGCTTACACGCATACGCTACCCCTTTCTTGCTCGTACCTCCAGCTGTTCCCATGCTCCTCGTACCTTCCCTTACACACCTCGGTACACTCATTCCGCTCACAGACTTGGTCACACACCTGACCACCGAACACTTTGGCACACATTCGTTCTTCGCACACCTCACCAACACACCTCTTCGCGCCCCTTCCTCGGTCACCTCCTCTGTGACAATCACAGGTGTGCTTTCACTCGCACACCCAACCACGTGCCTCACGACCAACTCAAGTGTGCATTCCCACACACGCTCTACCATTCCAGGTGTGCTTCCTTCCATTCCAGGTGTACATCCTCGCTCACCTGTCACAACCAACTCACGCTCCGTGTCACTCTCACTACTCTCACCTCCACTCTTGACAACGCACTCACCCTTACTCTCGACAGCGCACTCTTTCCTCATGCACCCGTCCGTTACACACCTTTCTCGCGCACACTCTCCCGTTACACCCTCTGTAACACTCACCACAGGTGTACACTCTTCCTTACTTTTAACAGCGCACTCTTTCCCCATGCACCTGTCCGTTACACACCTTTCTCGCGCATCCTCTTGCGCACACTCTTTCGTTACTTCCTCCGTAACACTCGCCACACCGCGCTTCCATGTGCTCCCTCGCACACGCGCTACGACTGACTCACTCTCGACAGCACACTCACTCCTTGGCGTGCACTTTTTCCTCACACACCCCATGGTCGGACATTCTCGCACACCTCGTTTTTCGCACACCTGACCTGTCACACACTTCACCAACGGCCTCTCACGAACACCCGGATCCATAGCAACCCCCAAGCCGACTGAAGCTTTCCTCACATCATATACATTGCCGAATATTTCGCCACTCACCTTGGCACCTCGTCTCTGCCCCTCTTTTGCCACCTGCAAACTCTTTATTTGGTTAGTGAGCAGCACATCATGAGTTGAGCACTGACCTTGCACATATTCCATTACTTCCTCCTTTATCTCCCTCTTAGTTTCTGTCCGTCCCTTCTTAATTTCACTCACCTCTTCTTCCACTTCCTCTAATTTTTGCTTCACCTCTTTTATTTCCCGGTGCGTCTCCTTAAGTTCGTCCTCTAAGGCTACCGTGACCGTCTCTATGTGCATCCTCACCTGCCGGTCCTTTGTCTCCATTACTTCTGTCACCTCATCCAACCTCATTGTCAGTCCCTCACGTACCATCTGACATTGCCTCTGTGTCGCTATCAAGTCATTTTTAATTTCTTTTTGTGTCGCTTTTAACCCTCCGAGTACTGCAGTGTTCCTTTGAACCTGCTCCACTAACTCCGTCTGTCCCTCTGTCAGCTGTTCCACCTCCTCCGTCAGATCTTCTATTCCCCCTTGTAACTTTGCCGCCCCATTTCTCACCTCTTTCTCCATACGCTTCTCACCTCGCTTTACCTCCTCGCGTAGCCCCGAAACCTCCTCACTTACACCTCGTCGTATCCCCTCTTTCATCTCCTCCATCTCTTTTGTAGATGCCACCCTCATCTGTCCCAATTCATCCCTCTGAGCATCCAGTTTACTTTCTAACCCGATTTGCACCTCCTCTATCTGGTTCCCCATTCGTTTGATTTCCCTGGCAGATTGTTCCCCTATTTCCCGCAATTTGTCTTCCATCCTATTTTCTAACCCCATTAACCCATTTTTCACCTCTTTTATCCCGTTGTCTAACCCCTCAAAATTATTGTCGAACTTCTCACCGGTACCCCTCGCTTCGTCCCTCATTACCCCCATTTGGCCCTCTAATCGCTCTCCCATTTCTCTTCGCTCTCGGGTGGACTTATCATTTTGGGCATCCATTTTTGCCATCATTTGAATCATAAAGACTCGCATGTACTCTGGCATTTCTGGCTCGGCTGCCGCGACCACGTGCGCAGCGCAACTTGGTGCTGCTACGGTCACGGGCGCGGCAAAATTTGGTGCTGCTACAACCACGTGCGCGAGGACGCCATTTTGTGCGTCTGATACCCCCTCAACCACATCGCCAATGTTCTCCTCCTCTCCTTCCTCCACATACATTTCCCCGAGGTCCTAGGTCGATTCCACCCCGTCTATCTCTAGCTCACCCACCGGCATCCGATCGCCTTGACCAGCCATGGCGCGATTTCAAAATTCGGGTTTTATTTCTTTAAAACACAATTTTTCAGCAGCTCGTAATTTTGAGCGCGTTAAGCGCGTTAAGCGCGCTTCGGGCCTCGTATCCCACTCCTCGACACCAATTGTTGCGGGTCGCGGACAAGATGTTATATTGACCGAGCGGTGGTGTATTACCGCGACCTAACAGTTCCCCCGATTCTTCCCCAACTCACCCGATTCACCCCAAACTTTGGCCGTATCGCACCGCAGCTGCCCAATCTGGAAAACTCTAAAACGACCGAATGCAAAGAGGAAAAGGAATAAGACGAGAAGACGGACAGAAGAGTAATTGGATTTATTATTTACACATATAAGTAGGAAGCAAGCAGTCACGTTTATTTACAGGGACATGAGACGCAGGTGACACAGTGCAATCTTTAGCTTATACAGACTTATTGTTACTACCCAGGACAGCACGAACAAAACAAACTCACGTACGCAAATGGATGGAAATTGCAGGCAGGAATGACAGGAGGTGGGTGGCTGGAGGAAGGCCCGGAGCTGGCTGGAGTTTGATCCCGCACGGGACATCGGGCTGGACCTCGACGGCCGCCGATGCCACCGATCCTGTCGTGTGCGCGGGGTAGCGGGTCGGAGCTGCTTGGTGGAGCCAAGCCAACGCTGCTGGTGGGGGGCCTGGCGTGACAGGTTCTCTCGCGTGACGGGTTCTCTCCTCTCTCTTTGGTTTGTCCAACCACTCTTTCTCCAACGCAACGACTCAACGCAAACACTGACCACCCCTGACGACCAACTCAGCTCTTGTCATGGACCTCTCCACGCGCTCTTGCTCTGACGACCCAGCTCCTTTCCCTGTACTCGTCTCTCCTCTGTAAAAGCTCATCTCTAGTGGGGGCGTCTCTCATGGGTTATATATAGCCCCACCCTTGCACCTTTGCGAACCTCCCCGATCGCTCTTCCTCCGCCCTCTCAAACCAAACCCCTCGTGCTCGATTGGTTGTTCGGGGCTGGCTCACTCCTCCCCTCTATGACGAGGTGGAGACACGCCTTTCTTCCCCAACCCTGCCTCGTGGTCAATGGCGGATGAAGGGAAAACCGCCCAACATGCAGTTGGCAATGCGAATTGCAATTGACGAAAAGGGGGGAATGGAAGTGTTGGGAGTGGGAATGAAGGGAATCTATCTCTTTCACTGGTGCAATGGAGTATTTCAATTAATGGGAGACACAGCCTTACCCTAAAAACACATAATAAGATATAACTATTGAACAGGGGTATTCTATGATTGGCTGTGGTGTGGATGCTTTATGGACTAATTATGGGATGCCCTTTGACCTTTACACAGCTCCGGAGGCAGGAGGCGCAGAATAAACAATAATAATAATTCACACAATCAAAAAAATATACAGTCCTCATATCCGCAACAATATATATATATATATATATATATATATATATATATATATATATATACCGTATATATATACCGTATATATATATACCGTATATATACTGTATATATATATATACACCGTGTACTATATATATATATACATATATATATATATATATATATATATATATATATATATATATATATATATATATATATATATATATATATATATATATACAAATATATATATATATACAAATATATATATATACATATACATATACAAAATATATTTGTATATATATACTGTATATACAAAATGTCAACTCCAACCACCACTCCCAACCACTTTTCTCCAACCACTTCTGACCAACCACTACAACCACTTCCAACCACTTCTCCACCAATTCAACCACTCCATCTTCAACCACCCCAACCACTCCAACCACTTCCAACCACTTCTCAAACCACTTCTGACCAACTTAAGCATAAACACAAAAATCGACATTATCGTAAAAAACAATACACAAACCGCAGACATCATTACATGCAGAACCGTTCCTCCATGGAAATGAACACAGCTGAGGTTGAAAATAGTCAAACCAACAACAATAGAACTTCTACTGCAACCAAACTTGTAGATCTACCTAAACTCGGGATCATCAATCTTTCCAATCATTCCCTCAGTGAGGCGGAAATAAACCTGCTCTCTAAGGGTTTAAAATTTTGCCCAATCGCTCCACAAATAGACCAATTACAATTGAAAGAAGATTTAAAAGATTTCTGTAGGCGAATGACATTAAAGGCACACTTTGCTAAAGTACACCCAGCACCATCAACGCCACAACAAACAACACCAACAACCACGCATACAATCACATACACCGATACTAATACACCACAACTCACTTTACCTAAACCAAAAAGCACCTGGACACCACGTGTTGACAATCCATATCTACATGTCTATATGGAACAAGTGAGCAATGAAATTGAAAAGGTGGCACAAAAATATAATTGTTCCAGACATAAGGACAATCTTACAAAGGCAGAGCGACGAGCACTTCACAATCTCCAAAACAATGAAAAGATAGTCATAAAGCCAGCAGATAAAGGTACTGGCATTGTCATTATGTCGACTACCGATTACGTTGCAGAAGGTAATCGTCAACTACATAGTGATACTTACAAAGAGCTCCCATCCGACCCTACCCTTTTACATCTTGAAGAGGTTAAAAAGGTAGTAGATTCTATTCGGGTGGATAAAACCATCAAATCTCGCTTGGTTCCGAAAGATCCTCATTGCCCTAACCTTTATTTTCTTCCCAAAATACACAAGGTAAACAATCCAGGTAGACCAATCGTATCTGGCTGCACATGTCCAACTGTTCTCATATCAAAATTTGTTGACTGTCATTTACGTCCTCTCGTGTTGAAGCTCTCCTCATACCTCAAGGACACAACCAGTTTTCTGACCCACATCCAAGGATTGAACAGAATATACTCACCTTTAAACTCCCAAACCATTTTAGTCACAGCAGATGTTACATCCCTCTACACTAATATTCCACATTCAGAAGGCCTGTCTGCATGCCGCAAAGCCCTCGATACACGACAAGTCCCAATGCCACTTACTCAAGACCTTATGCGCCTATTAGAACTGACACTCAAACTGAATAATTTCCAATTCAACGGACGACATTACATTCAAACTCAAGGTACCGCTATGGGTACCCCTGTTGCACCATCGTACGCTAACATCTTCATGGGAATGATAGAGGCCAAGATCAATGCACAACCTCATCACGGAATCTTGGAAAAATCCTGGGTACGTTATATTGATGACATCCAGTTCATCTGGTCAAAATCCCCCCGTAGTCTCACCCAATTCCAAAATGAATTAAATTTAATTCATCCGACCATCAAGTTCACATTCGACAGCTCACAGTCCGAAGTTCACTTTCTAGACACATCACTCACGCTTCAAAATAACAGACTCGAAACAGAACTATACACCAAACCAACAGACACTCACTCTTACCTTCTCCCTTCTTGATCTCATCCTAAACATACAATTGCAAGCATACCATACAGTCAAGCACTCAGAGTAAGACGCATTTGCTCAACAAAAATGGCAGAAGAAACTTCTCTCTGCCAATTAGAAACACACTTCATTGCAAGAAACTATGACCCTCACTCTGTGCAAGAAGCAATAACCCGAGCAAAACACATACCGAGAGCAGACCTTCTGACTTACAAACCCAAACCTGCAACTAACCGTGTCCCACTGGTAACCACCTACTCTGCTACCTCATCCCAATTGCCAAGTATTCTGAATAAGGCCCTTCCTCTCCTCCATCAATCAGAAACACTCGGCACCACATTTCCTCAACCTCCACTAACATCATTTCGACGTGGTCGGACACTCAGGGACCTCTTGGTAAAAGCAAAGCACCCACAGCCCCACAACAAAGAAACTAGGATCCCTGGCTTCTATAAATGCACAGCAAACAAATGCATTATTCACAAGCATTTACTAGAAGGAAACAAATTCTGTAGTTCTAGCACTGGACAAAAATTCCCCATCACCTCCTATATGAACTGCAAATCTACATGGGTCATATACCTAATCACTTGCCAAAAGTGCACCAAACAATATGTTGGAAAAACTGAAAATACACTCTACACACGATTTAATAACACCCGGTCAGAAATCAATAACTTCCACACCAGTCAGGGCAAATCTCTACCTTACACGATACACTTTAATCAACCGGATCACTCTATAAATGACATTCAGATCTCTGCCATTGAATCAATCACAAATCGATCACACACCACGATTCTGAAACGTGAGTCCTTTTGGATACACAAACTTCAGACAAAAGTCCCTCATGGCATAAATTTTGATGACTAAAGCATGTTCCAACATCAACCCAATCAAATTGTTAACCGTAACCCATTCATTCATTCATTCATTCATTCATCATTCATTCATTCATTCATTCTACCTTTATATGTCATTTATATAAATATATAAATATATTATATGAATATAAATGGGATATGAATATATGCTTGTGTGTTTATGTATGTATATCTCTATATTTGTATATGCACGTGCACCCTAACTAACGCAAACGGTCATGCACTTTAGTTAGTCCATGTACAACACGTAGGACACTTTAGGACCTCTCTATAGTTATATCATTATTCTGTGTTCCAGGTAAGGCTGCGTTTCCAATAGTTGACTCTACGCTGCATCAATCAAATAAGATAGTTCCCCTTTCGATTTATCCCCAATCATCTCCTCTCTGCAAGGTGCCAGTAACAGTTGGGCTGTTTTCGGCGGGAACCTTTCGGCGTCTCCCGCTCTTCAAGTGCAGTAGCGGTAAGGCAGGAGTAACAGTTGGGCTGTTTTCTTCGCCCCAAACTCCATTGCCCACGAGGCCAGGATCGGAGAAGAAGGGAGGAGCGCCAGGAATGAGGCGTGGCCCACCAACGCACCATCAAGGGGCGGACCGGTGAGCCCTCACAACCAACCAGGGCTCAGTGGGCATGGCTTGATAGGGTGTGGCAAGAAACATCTGGAAAGTTCGAGAGGGTTCCAAGGGTGTGGCAAGAAACGTCTGGTGAGTTTGAGAGAGTTCCACGGGCGTGGTTATAAAACCCTTGGCGCGAGGCCCCCACCAGAGAGACGCGGGAGGAGGTGCAAGAGACGCATGAGAAGAGACGAGGAGGAGGTTCATGAGAAAGGAACACTGGAGAGAGACGTGTTACCAACCAGCACTGACGACCGGGTTTTCGCCACTGCATCGGAGCGTGGACGCTCACGTGGGCCACCAACGGCGTGCCGCGATTCCCGAACCTCCCTGCCACCAGCCCTGTGGACGGTCTGCCCTTCTCATCCTTCCCGCCATTCCTGCCTGAAAACCCCATTAGTGTACGTGAGTTTGTTCTGTTTGTCTTGTCCCTGGGTATAAGTAAGCCTGTTTAAGGATTTGCGCTGTGTCTTCTTATTCTTCTTCTGTAAATTACGTTCGTTTCTTCTCTTCCCCTTTGGTTTGTATAGTAGTTAATAAATACCTGTTCCTCCTTACTTTTGGTTTCATTCTCGTCCGATCGCTTTCGTGATTTTCCGATTGAGTACCTGTGGCGCGATTTCGGCCGAACCGCTGATAATCGGGTTTAGTCTTTTGTTAACGGCTCATGTCGCAGCTCGTTTCGCTCGGCGCAATCCATCTATTACGCTGCGGCTCGGGCGGGAGTATTTCCTCGCGTACCGGAAGGCGCTGGTACTTAGGTCATAGGAAGGATTGGCCTACTACCCTATTCAGCGCTGACCGGGCGTGACGTCATACCCCCAGGACCGGTCGGACGGCCAGCTTAACAAGACAAGGGGATTAAACCCCCATTGCTAACGGGAATGCCGTCCCCCGGATCCGTAACTATATATATTGTTACGGATCCGGGGGACGGATCCGTAACTATATATATATATATAGTTGGGCTGTTTAGCCCAACTATATATATAGTTACCCTGGGAGGGGGAGGGGGGAGGGGAGGGGGTTTGGGGAGGGGGAGGGGGAGGATGAGGGGAGGGGGAAGGGGTAGGGGGAGGGGAAGGGGGAGGGGGAAAAGGGAGGGGGAGGGGGAGGGGGGAAGGGGAAGGGGTAGGGGAGGGGAAGGGGGAGGGGAGAAGGGGAGGGGGTAGGGGGGAAGGTAGAGGGAGGGGGGAGTCAAGTCGGAAGTCATTGTCATCAATTGAATGTCGCATTTATTTTTTATTCCCTGTCAAATGGCATTGGTCCCGCATTCCGAACCCGGAAGTCGGAAGTCATTGTCGTCAAATAAATGTAGCATGTATGTTTCACTCTCTGTCACATGCCGTTGGTCCCATGTCAATCGGATGAAGTTGAAAAATTAACGTTACGAAGTTTCTCTGGGACGTACTGATTCCGAATATGAAGTTGAAAAATTAACGTTCCGAAATATGCTGATGACGTCATAATTTTAAAACGTGAAGTTTTTTTAAATTTTAAGGTGTGCTGTAGTTGCTCTGAGACGTACTGATTCCGAATATGCCTTTGGTTTTGCTCTGCGATGAGTAGTTCTCGAGTTATAAGAGGACAAACAAACAAACAAACATACTTTACTGCTTTATATATATATATATATATATATATATATATATATATATATATATATATATATATATATATATATATATATATATATATATATATATATATATATATATTATATACTGAAACGCAAAATAAACTTACCACCTTTGAAACCTTTAAATATCAACAATAACACTGCGTGTAGTAAATATGGGAACTTATTTGTGGACAATAGTGTCCTCACTGTCAGACAAAACGGTCACGGATGGTCACTTGAACCTTCAATGGTCACTTCATAGCACAGCTGTTGAACAGCCGTTTTGACTGTCAGTGATTAGCCAAGGGGTACGGGATGATTTTAATGAGCTGCACGTGATGTCTTGATATTGGCTTTAAAAAGGCCAGTGCAAAATGGGCATTTCAATCAACATGCCACGATTGTCAAGGGATCAACGGCAGCGTGCCCTGGGCATGCTGCAAGGCGGACTGAGCTACCGTGAGGTGGCACGTCGCCTTGGCTGTTCACACCAGACGATATCGGACCTGGTGGACAGAGACACCCTCCACAACTCTGCAGATGACAGACCTCGATCAGGGAGGCCAAGAGTCACCACTGCAAGGCAGGACAGGCAGATGGTCCGAAGTCACCTGCGGGATCGATTCCGTCCAGCATCCCGCACTGCGGCAGAAACTCCGGGTACTCCGGTTCTCAGAACGAGAATGACTCGTTCAAAATAAAACAAACCAACAATTGCTAATTGAAACATTGGCATTTTATTGATGACATGTCAAGTTTTTGACTGAGATACACCATCTCATCAGTTTGTTCCACAGTACAGAACAGCACAGGGTGCAATGTCAGTCCCCTTTCAATAGCGTGTGTGGCCACCATTGTTTTGGATACAGGCAGTGCATCATCGGCGTATACTGCCTACCAGTCTTTGGATGGATTGCTGCTGGATTCTGTCCCACTCAGTCCTCAGTCTGAAGCAGCTCTGCCCATGTCCTGGCCCTGCCAAATACGCGTCTCCCAAGCTCATCCCACAGGTGCTCTATGGGATTCAGGTCAGGGGAGAGCGCAGGCCACTGCATGGTGTTGATGTTCTCGCCTTGGAGAAATGCAGTGGTAAAGCGAGCAGCATGGGGACGAGCGTTGTCATGCTGAAAGGTTCTCAGTTCTGGGTGGTCTAGCAGGAATGGCAGCAGATGAGGTCGCAGGATGTTATCCACATACCACTGGGCGTTAAGATTCCCATCCACAACCACCAGTGGCGTCCTGTACCGGCCTGATATGGCGGCCCACACGATCAGACTTGGGCCACCCCACCTGTTGGCTTGACGCACGCAACAATCGGCATATCGCTCGCCAGTTCTTCTCCAGACACGCTCACGCCCATAATGACTGTCCACACAGAACCTTGACTCATCGCTGAAAGCGACCTCGTTCCACTGCGCCAAGGTCCACCGCTGATGCTGCTGGCACCATCTCTGTCGGTTGCGGCGATGGGCAGCCGTCATCACGGGGCCTCTGTATGGTCTTCTGGCAGTCAGACCATAGTCATGCAGTCGTCTTCGTGCAGTATCATTGGAGATCCGTGGGTTTGCACGCCCCGGAGTTTCTGCCGCAGTGCGGGATGCTGGACGGAATCGATCCCGCAGGTGACTTCGGACCATCTGCCTGTCCTGCACTGCAGTGGTGACTCTTGGCCTCCCTGATCGAGGTCTGTCATCTGCAGAGTTGTGGAGGGTGTCTCTGTCCACCAGGGCCGATATCGTCTGGTGGGAACAGCCAAGGCGACGTGCCACCTCACGGTAGCTCAGTCCACCTTGCAGCATGCCCAGGGCACGCTGCCGTTGATCCCTTGACAATCGTGGCATGTTGATTGAAATGCCCATTTTGCACTGGCCTTTTTAAAGCCAATATCAAGACATCACGTGCAGCTCATTAAAATCATCCCGTACCCCTTGGCTAATCACTGACAGTCAAAATGGCTGTTCAACAGCTGTGCTATGAAGTGACCATTGAAGGTTCAAGTGACCATCCGTGACCGTTTTGTCTGACAGTGAGGACACTATTGTCCACAAATAAGTTCACACATTTACTACACACAGTGTTATTGTTGATATTTAAAGGTTTCAAAGGTGGTAAGTTTCTTTTGCATTTCAGTATATATATATTGTTGCGGTTTTCAGAACCCACACTTGTTGTAAATATCACATCATTAAAGGTTAAAGGTAGCACCCCATAGATGGGCCACAAGCAACACTTAGGTCACCATACAACATACAACAACATGCATTTTAAAGGCCATTTTCCCTGCTAGAGCGGGGGTTAGCCTTGCGGTCCCCATGACAATCTTCTCCATTTTGCCCTATTTTCTGCATCTCTCCTTGTTAACCCCCTTGCCCGCATTTCTTCTTCCACCATCTTTAGCCAAGTCTTTCTCGGTCTTCCCCGTCTTCTACTTCCTTCTACATTCATTTCCATCACTCTTCTCAACCAGTCACTTTCATCCTTCCTCAACACATGACCAAACCATCTCAACCTGTTCCTCTTCACAGCATCAATCACAGGCTCTATTCCCATCATCTTTCGCAATTCATCATTTGTCTTCCTCTCTCTCAACGATACTCCGCACATCCGTCGAACCATTCGCATTTCCACCCTTTCCAACCTTCGTTGCTGCTCTACGTTCATTACCCATGTCCCGCTCCCATAAATCATAACACTTCTCACACATGCAGCATACACCTTTCCCTTCAGCTTCAACGACACTCCCCTCATCATCAGCACGCCACTCAATTCCCGAAACTTCTTCTATGCACATCTCACTCGAGCAACCGTTGCCGAGTCTGATCCACCTTCTCCATTCAGCATGTCTCCGAGGTAGCAAAATGTTTTCACACCTTCCAGCTTCACGCCGTCTCCAAGATCCAACTCAACATTTCCTCCATCTGCAGCTCCCTCTGTGCACACCTTACATTTGAATGTAGCTGCCACACTGGTTAATGACCCTCTCAGACCACTACATTTTTGATGAACCCACTCAGCGCACATTGTACACCGAATGGAGTTCACTCCGACACCCTTCCTACACACAGCACACGGCCACTTCCCAGTTCTTTCCACCTCACCACATGCTTTACCACTTGCCATCACCTTCGTCTTTCCGATATTCACCTTCAGACCTTTTGTCTCCATACATTCCTTCCACGTGTTCATCTTTTCCTTTAGTCCATCCATACTTTCCGCAATCAACACCAGATCAGCTGCATACAACAACTCCCACGGTAAACCCTCCTTTACGTTCTGAGCCAGCACCTCCATCACAGCTACAAATAGTAGTGGACCTAGTACCGACCCCTGATGCACTCCCACCTTCACCTCAAACTCACCACTGTGCCCATTCTTCGACCTTACAGCTGTGCGCGCTCTTTTGTACATTGCCATCACGACTCTGATCAACCATTCCTCCACTCCTAACTTCCTCAATGCCCATGTCAATACTTTGCGTGGAACCCGATCAAATGCTTTCTCCAGATCAACAAACCCAAGAAACAACTTCTTCCTCTTCTCCATGTACTTCTCCTGCAACTGCCTCACAATGAAAAGCGCGTCTGTCGTTCCTCTTGCTGGCATGAATCCAAACTGCATTTCGTCGATCTTCACTTTCTTCGTTATCCTCCTCTCCAACACCCTTTCCAATACCTTCATTCCATACTCCAATAACTTTATCGCTCGGTACGAGCCACACTCCAGAGGGTCACCTTTCCCCTTGTATGGAGGGACGAGGGTACTCAGTTCCCAATCCACTGGAATGTGGCCTTCTTTCACCACCAGATTACAGATCTCTGTCATTCTCTTCACCATAGGTCACCATAGGACATCAGTTATTCATTAGTATGTGTTAGATAAGGCCATTTTCCAATAGTTGCATTGCGTTGTGTCAATCAAATAAGAGTAGGGCCCCATCCGTTCATTTTGCAGCCTCCCTCCAAGCGATGCCATTAGGCGCACTCCAGTCTGTGCCCCCATGGCCCTTCCCAATTTGTTACGCGCCTTTGTTAGCAGCGTTCGCTGCCCTTGAGCGTGAGTTCGCTAAACGCCGCCATAAGCCACGAGGTGAAGCCCGAAAAAAGGGGGCGGAGCGCCAGGGAGAAGGTGTGACCATGTCACCCAGCCGTCAGGGCGGGGCCGGTAAGCAATAACCAGCCAACCAGGGCTGTAGTGACATCGCCTGATAGGCGTGGCTTTTGGGCTCGCGGAGCGATCGCTGGCTGGATTATAAAAGCGAGTGCACAAAGCCCTTTTACAGGACTGTCAAGGACTGATGAGAAGAGCGCTCGTTGAAAAGGACTTATGCAGTGGCGCTCGTTCAACAGGTCTCTCGTTGGAAGGTTGGCTCATTAAGGACTGACTCGCTGGCGCTGATTACCAAAGGACTGCGAGGAAGCACGCTGATGAGAGGACGGTGCGAAGGTCGACCTTAGGACGGTGCGGAGAGGACAGGACTTGCACAATTGGCGCTTGCGTACAGGACATTGGGGAGGTGGCATTTGGCGTGAGTCGTGCGCAAAGTACGTACGCAATATACCAGCCTTCCACCGTGATATAATTGTCCGTTCGTGTTGCGTTACGCTATACGAAGAGCTGCCTGCCGGGTTTTCCATCGTCTGGACCGGAGCCGGACTGGAGCCTGGACGCGCTGGTGACCATCAACCTACCATCTGCAATCCCCGTGTGAGTGACTGTGTGTGAGACGGGCCCGTTTGTCCAGGGAATAAGTTAAGCCTGTAATTAAGACTGCCCTGTGTACTTCTCCTTCCTCTTTATTTCATGTAAATTTCTTTCGTTTCCTCTTCTTCTTGTACATTTGTTATTAAATTGCTTTGTTCTTCCTATTATCCAGGTTTCCTCTTATCCGATCGCATCAGTCTTTTCTCAATTGGGCAAGCGTGGCACGATTCTGAACCGCTACAATCGGGTCTCGTCATTTGTTAACAGCTCGGATCGCGGATTGCTATCCGCTCGGCATATTCCATCCATATCCGTGATTCGAGCGGGAGTTATTCCCTCGTTTCCGGTCGGCGTTAGTAATTAGGTAGTAGCGAATCCCGAGGCCTAACAAACCCTACCTAACGCCGCGCCAGGAAGGACGTTATAACTTCCAGGACTCGCGTCGGCCAGATAACAGGACAAGGGGATTAACCCCCCCTTGATAAGGGGAGAGCTGACGTTGGAGATCCGCAACAATATCAATAGCTGCCTGAAACGGTCCCTCATTTTGTCCATGATTGAATCTCGAGATGCAATATCCCAATCGATACAAGGAGTAGGAGTACAAGTTTCTCCATGCTCCATCTTAAAGGAAGACATCTTCATGGGGGAGACTCCTTTTAGCGGCGGGTCACACTATCTTTGTGTTTGGCCAGATCTTTGTGAATGATGTCTGTAGTTTTCATTTCCAAGACGTGTAAACGACACCGCCCCGCTGCGTCAGGGTCGACATCAAAAGCATCTACCACAGCAGCCATTTTGAAGGTGCTCATATTTATCAAGTTAGATTTTCTTGTGATGCAACCACACATTTGTACCTTCCTCTTTCGCAAACCCATCAGCCTAGCCTGTGTTTCAGTGTTTACATGTCTATCTTGATCAGCTCATTCCAATAGGAATTTCCTCCAGTGGGACTCTTGTGCCATGTTTACTCCAACGAGTCTCCACAAGGTGGCTTCCATGTAACAGAGTAATTTGCCAACACAACAACAACAGGCATTTTAAGGCCATTTCCCCTGTTAGAGCTGGGGTTAGCCAACAGAGTAATTCACAATTTTAGTCATTTTCTGTATAAATAACCAGCCACAACTGAAAAGAGAAGAAATAGCCATCCCTACTCCCATCAGCCTTGTTATACTTTTAAGTAATGCTTTATTATCCCCATGCTTTTTGGAAGAAAAAAAAAACAGCGATATTGTAATCAGCTGTCTGTCCATAACGCTATCTATGCCAGTTGTGCAGAAATTCACCAAACTTGGTTCTTATGATCACCACGTGGCAAGAAGGTGTGAGAGCAGTATCATTTTGGCCCTCCTCATGGGCGGGCCTAAAGGTCAAACGCCAAAAATGCAATTACGTGCACGCTTTAAACAAATTTTTTTAAATGAAACTTTGTATGTAATCAATATTAAGGGATGCATTAAATATGTAACCACTTTTTGGATTCGACCCCAGGTTCATCCTCAGGTGGTGGGGATGGGTGTGTCTCTCTCTGCGCGCGTGTGTATGTATTGTATGTATTGTGTGTATTGTGTGTGTGTGTGTGTGTGTGTGTGTGTGT
>NC_136273.1:653081-665581 GCF_964187855.1 Myxine glutinosa | reverse complement strand
ACATGTACTTGCAGTAAGACTGTCAACATCAAGGTTGTAATGACAAGTGCCAAGATACAATAATTCCTGAGACGTGTCATGTCATGACAGTCTCCAGTGAGACAAGTCAGCCAGATTTTTTTATTTTTTTTGCATGCAAAGTCAAGGCTCTTGTGTAAGAGCTAACACAAAAACCACATAAACAGAAACAGAAACACGCATGAAACGTAATAAAGGGAGCGAGAGACAAGAGGGCGAGAGAGAGGGTAGCACAACAACAGAAGAGAACAAGAAGACGTCATGCAGAGCACGATACTTGCAAAATCCACCACCCCTCCCCCCCCAAAAAGGTTGCCATTGATCCATCAAATTGTCCATTTCATCAACATTAAACTTGACGATCTTAATCAAAGCTCAGGTCAATAGGATGAAAAGTGACAATTTATCAGATGAATATTGATGATTTTAGACGTTTGACCTTGAGTTGATCTTTTGACCTCAAAAAAATAGTTGGTTTCCCCATTTAGTGACTGCAAATGCTGTTCAATCCCGAATTCAATCGGATGAAAATTGATGGTTTCACACATGAATATTGATGATTTTGGAGGTTTGACCTTGAGTTGACTTTTGACCTCAAAAATAGTTGGTTTGCCAATTTAGTGACTCAATTATACAAGTTCTGTTCAATTTTCAAGTCAATCGGATGAAAAATGGAAATTTTAGAAGTTCGACCTCCAGATGACCTTTGACTTCAAAATCATTAGGTTTCTCAATTGTGATGACCTCTGCAACTTGTTGAAGTTTCATGGTGATCGGTTTAGAATTGTGACCTGCAGGCGAGTGACAAACAAACAGACAGAATAAGCTTCGCAACGACCAATATACTTGAAAAATCTTCAATTTTTCAAGTTATTTCTTTCTTTTTTTATGGGATTTTGCCCACCACAGAGCCTATAAGGCCCCTCGAGGTGGGGGCCACGCAAAGGAAAGAAAAGTATAGATATTAGAAAGAAAGGAGCGATCTATTGACATTCCTCTTGAATTGAGGTAGGTTTGGTTCGAGGAGAAATCAAGAATCAAGATGCAGGTAAACTGTTCCAGAGTGATGCAGTACGGGGGAAAAAAAACTAGAAGAATACCTCATAGTCTTGCACCTCGGGACAGATACAGTGTATGAATGGGAAAAAAACTGCCAAACGTGTGGAGCGACTGAAAATATGCACAGGTGGAACAACCTGTGAAAGACCCTCGGAGCACATTCCATGATAATATCGATAGAAAAGGCTCAAGGAAGCAACAGAGCAGCGGACTGAGAGAGGTTCCTGGGATGATGCCAACCCCTGCCCCACTAGAATGGCGGCACGTTGCTGGATTCTGTCAAGAAGAGATAGGTGACAGGCTGAGTCACCAGCCCAAATATGGCAGTGATACTCCATAACAGGTCGTATCGTGGCCTTGTATATACAGTCACGTGAAAAAGTAAGTACACCCCATGTAAAGTTTTGACTTTTTCAACATATTTCAACATACAGCTATTTGATCTTAATTTCAACAATATTGATAGATAAAGGTGATATAATATAACAGATATCATGAAACATTTACATTTTGTAGTCCATTGTATAATTTAAATAAACATAAATGCAAATTTCGCATGTGGAAAAAGTAAGTACACCCCTACATTTATCACTACTTCAAATACCTAAAATTAGAATCATGTGCACCAGCTCAGGTGCAAATGATTAGAACATCGTTAGAGAGGATCTTGGAGGAACCTGTCTTATTTAAACCTCAGACATTTCGTTTGGTTTGCTCTTTGTTGTTGAAGTGTGTGACGTCACCATGCCTAGATCAAAAGAGCTCTCTGAGGCCTTCAGAAAGAAGGCTATAGATGCCTACGAGTCTGGGAAGGGATTTAAAAAGATCTCCAAACAATTTGAAATCAATCATTCGACTGTCCGGAAGATCATCTACAAGTGGAGAAGATTCCAAACAACTGCCAACTTGTTCAGGCCAGGCCGCCCCAGCAAGTTCAGCCCGAGAGCAGACCGCAAGATGCTGAAAGAAGTCTCTAAGAACCCCCAGAATGTCATCACGGGACCTACAGGTAGCTCTTGCCACTGTTGATGTCAAAGTGCACGAGTCTACCATTAGAAAGAGGCTGCACAAATTTCATCTACATGGGAGGTGTGCCAGGGGGAAACCTTTGCTGTCCAGAAAGATCATCAGGGCAAGACTAAAGTTTGCCAATGAACACCTCGGCAAAGACCAGCACTTCTGGAACAATGTGCTCTGGACAGATGAGTCAAAGGTAGAGCTATTTGGCCACAGTACCAGAAGACATGTTTGGCGAAAACCAAAGACAGCATTTGACCACAAGAACCTGATACCAACTGTCAAGCATGGTGGTGGAAATATTATGGTTTGGCGAAACTTTGCTGCATCAGGGCCTGGGCAGCTCACCATCATAGAATCCACTATGAATTCTTCATTGTACCAGAGGGTGCTTGAGGATAATGTGAGGCCATCTGTCGGAGAGTTGAAGCTCAACCGAAGGTGGACCTTGCAACATGACAATGACCCTAAACATACCAGTAAATCCACCAAGGAATGGCTGAAAAGAAAGAAATGGAGGGTTCTGGAATGGCCAAGTCAAAGCCCGGATCTAAATCCCATCGAGATGTTGTGGGGGGATTTGAAACGAGCTGTGCATGCAATTGTGCATGCTGTGCAACAATTTTTTGTTCAATAAATTATTGCAAATTCAATTTGTCATTGTTTTTTGTTCAATTAGATCACCTTTATCTATAGATACTGTTTAAATACACACAACAACACAACATGCATTTTAAGGCCATTTTCCCCGCAAGAGCGGGGGTTAAAAAGATTTTAAAAACATTGCATGTGGTGTACTTACTTTTTCCACATGCGAAATTTGCATTTATGTTTATTTAAATTATACAATGGACTACAAAATGTAAATGTTTGATGATATTTGTTATATTATATCACCTTTATCTATCAATATTGTTGAAATGAAGATCAAATAGCTGTATGTTGAAATATGTTGAAAACGTCAAAACTTTACATGGGGTGTACTTACTTTTTTACGTGACTGTTTGGAGAATAGAAGCTTGAGAAAGGTATCACCGAGCACGAAATATGCAGCCAAGGCACTGGGAGGCTCTTTTAGCGATACCAGAGATGTACTTTTCCCAGCTGAGGTTTGAGCTGATATCCAATCCAAGCAGACGGATAACAGGACGTTCCTGAAAAGGTGAAGAATCCAGAGACAAGATTGTAAAACAAGGTGATCTTTAACAGGACACAGACAACAAGTTGGTCTGGTTTTGGTTGAAAGTAACAAGCCAGGCTTTTCCCTAGTTTATCACACTCTCAATATCCTGATTGAGAGTGGTAATGGCATGGTCACAGGTCGGACGACACGAGATCCTCGGGTAGGTAGTATGCAGTGTTGAGTTATGCTTAATTGAGAAAGAATCCAATCAGGCAGATCATTCATGTGCAACAATAACAATATTGGACCCAACACAGACCCTTGAGGAACACCAGCATTAGTATTATGAACGTGGGACGACTGTTCCTCATCTGCCACTTTGGCAATTTTTAAGGAAATCTGAGATTATATCGAGCAATCTTTGAGAAATACCGTATGGTATTAGTTTATGGATGAGGTCCTTGTGCCACACTTTGTCAAAAGCCTTTGAGATGTCGAGTGCAACAACCCTGGCTTCTCCACGATGATCCAAAGCCCTATTCACATGTTCAGTGATGAGGGATAGAACATCACAAGAAGACCATGACTGCCGAAAGCCAAACTGGACCTCAGTTAGACATCGGACAAAGCCATAATGGACAAGTAACGAGGACATCGAGAGATCTGTAGAAGGGAGAGGACTGGGGCGGTGTACATGGGATAAACAAGATGGACACTTCAAGGACTTTCAGGAAAGAAAACGGGGCGAATTTGAAGGAGGTGGATTTGGGGTGTATTAATGGGGGTCGAAAAGACCAATTGGATGGGAGAAGAAAAGAGATGGTGTTGAACAGCTGTTTTGAAGACCTGGAGGGAGGAGTGGGATTGAAGAGAGTGGGAGTTTGTTCCAGAGTCAGGAGAAAAGAGAAATGAAAGAGTGAAGGTGGGCAGAGAGTCTTGATTTTGGCAGTTTCACCAGAAGATAGTTTGCTGGCAGATTTTGTGCATCCTGTAGGAATATTGGGGGGACAGAGCACATACAGAGCAGGGGGAGCAAGGTCAGAGAGGACTCTGAAGAAGAAAGCCCACCAAACCTGCCTGCGGTGAGTGAGTGAAAGGCCCTCAGAGATAGCTTCATCGCGGGAGATTCCAATGATTCTGAAAGCTTTGGTTTCAACAGCGTGAAGCCGAGCTAGGTGTGAGGCAGGAGCACCGGCCCAGAGGGGGGAACAGTATTCCATCAAGCTGTGGATGAAAGCCTTGTATGTGGTGAGGAGCTCAGGTGTGCCAAGGAAGGACTTCGCACGACGAAGGATGCCCAGTCGGCGACTGGCTTTGGAGGCCAGCTTGGAAATGTGGTTTTCCCAGGAAAGATCATGGCAGATAGTGAGACCAAAAAGTTTGAGTGACAGAACTTCTTGGAGAGGATTGTTGAGAAAGTAGATTGGAGGGTTGTCCAGTCGGTCTATTTGGAGAGAGACAGTAAGAGTGTGAGATTTGATCATGACGCCCCCTGACTTTTACTGGCATCAGCATCTGCATCATCAGCTTCCATATTGGTTCCATGATTGGTTGAGAATTCTGCAAGGACAACCATGCAAGCACTGTGGATGGAGTGTCTTACCTCACGACCTTTCTGCCATCTCCAAAACTTTAGTCAGTATTGTAATAGAATACTCATTGCTTGCTGGATGGAGGGATCACAAACAACAAATTGTCAGCTTGATTCCTCCAGAACAAAGCGGCTCACTTAATGACCTCACTGCCATCTCAAATGAACATTCACCCCCACTCTCTGGGAATCCTGTGACTGCAAATATTTGCTGTCTAATAATTGCATTGCATCAACTCACTTGCCATGCAACTCTTATTCCCAGTCTTATTACCTGTACCATGCATAATCATACCTGTGTATAATCATTGGTTGTTCGTGCCGCGTTTTCAGGCCTGGTCCCACGAGGCTTTCCTGTCTCCTCTGCGGTTGTTTGTTGTCCATTTACTTTCGTTCTCTCACTGTATTGCTTTTTTATTTGTCTTTCTTTCACCCCATACTTCCCCCGAACATCTTAACCTTTGTCTAAAGTTTAAGGGTGTCGTACTGGTGAAAAATTGAGAAAACTACATAGGTACCTTTGAGAGGCCTTTATACAAAAACAAAGTCAAGTTAATATCTAATTTTCAGTTTTTCTTGAAAGATATAATCTTGGCTTTAACTCGGGACCAGTTTCAACGCTTCTTTGTCATATTACATGCATATAATTTGCATAAATTAGACCGTCAATAAAAAACAAGGAAAAACAAAGAACACATTTCTACTTCTATCTTCTATGTCACCTATCATTCTTTTCACACAAAACTTGGTACATGTATTATACATGTGTTACTCTACTACCTGATGAGAGGATTTTGTGAAATTATGTCAAATGTTCACTAATTAGCTAATTATGCCAATTACCAGATAAAACTTGGTTGTCCTTCAATAAATCCACAATGGCTACTCCTATAAACAAAAGCCTTCATCATTTTAAAGGAAGTGATATTCTGAATATCCTGTCCAAATTTCAGTCCAAAAGAATGATGCATTTCCCAAGTTATAACAAATTTCATGCAAAATATGAGATTGAATTGAATTGAAATTTGAATTTTTCAATAATTAGGGGTACTTCTATGACCTCTAATAGCATGATTCTTGTTTATAAGACTAGAAGGAAACTGTTCAGCTAAAAAAAATAAAAAATCACCTGTTCACCAGTACTACACCCTTAATGCAAAAAAAAAAAAAAACTCAAAAATTTATCTTGATTTCCTTCTCTCCTTGTGGCTTCCCCTCCCTCGACCACGCGGTTCGCCCCTCCCGTTTCCTCTCCTTCCTTCGTATCTCAATCCTCTCCAGTCGTTACCTTTCCAATTCTAGTTTTCACCATACTCCTTCAACTTATCTCCTTGTTCCTCTGATCCACTTTGACCCACAACCTCTTTGTCCAATCCAATCACCCTCCAATCACCATCAAACCCTTTGTCCTTCTCATCCTTCCCTTTCTCCTAGCTCTTCTAAAATCTCCGACACACTATCAGCAGCTCTTCCTACCTCCTCCTCCTCTTCCTCATCTTACCCTACTCCTCCCCTCCCCTGTCCTGCATCCGATGTTCCCCCTTCCTCTTACTTAACGGTATTGACCTTAAAGATCTGGGGCCTTCACGCAAACCTGACTGATCTCTCCATACAGGCTGCTTCTGACAAACCAGACTTAATCTGCTGAACAGAAACTTTCCTCCTTCAAGATTTCTCTGATTCCTTAATATCTCTCCCTGGTTACCCCCTCCTCTGGTATGAAAGACCTGAGCCTCGTCCTGGTGATGGGATTGCTATCTTTATAAAAAACGATCTTCCTCACTCTCCCTGCACTGTCCTCTCTCCACCCCACCCCCAGGAGTACCTCTCGCTATGGCTTCACCTTCGCTCCCACCTTTTGTTCATGTGTGTGTTGTACCGGCCACCAAACAGTGATGACTCCATTTACATCTCGCTGTCAGATAACATGGACTAACTTCTATCCACTCATCCCAACTCTCTCTTCCTCATATGTGATGACTTCAACTGTCATCATGCCAGCTGGCTGGGTGTGGGCACCTCTCACACCAGCCATGGCACCTCAGCAAAGGACTTCTGCGACCAACTGGGACTGACACAATCTGTCAATTTCCCGACCCGGATCTCAATCAATGGAGCATCTGCTCTTCTAGACTTGACGAGTCTGTCATTTCACTCAGGCCGACTGCCACGGTCTTCAAGCAGCCATCAATCATCTGAACTGGTCTCCAATCTCTCCTGCCTCTGACATCAACTCATCCTGGGAATTCTTCCAAAGCAAACTGCTCTCTCTCATGCACAGATTTATCCCATCTTGTCTCTTCAGTTGTCATACCCTTCCTCCCGTCCATGGTACACTGAATCTTGTGGAGAGGCAGTTGCCCTGAAACAACTTGCCTTCTCCTCATGGAAGGTAAATCCAAAAGAAGGCAATTGGAAAGTAAATCTTTCACAAAGCCGGGAACAGGTGTGTCTACCCTCAGGGGAGCCAGGAAACAATATCTCTAATATCAAGACTGAACTCTCAAACCTGTCTCCCTTCTCCAAATCCTGGTGGTGTCTGGTCAAATCTGTTTCTGGTGTTTATTCCCCCTCCATCCCCTCCCTTACCTCAAACGGCCACACAGCTCACTCCGCACGTGAAAAAGCTGAATGCCTCAACTTTGTGTTTGCCTGAAAATATTGTGTCCCTAACCCATCTCTCTCTGTACCCACCTTACCAGTCGAACCCAACTGCTCCTGGACTCTGTGTCCTTCTCTCCTGACAAGATGGAGAAGTTTCTGTCAAACCTCGACTCTGATTCTGTAACTGGAACAGATGGCATCACCCCATGGGTCCTAAAATCCTGCTCTTCTGCTCTATCTCACCCTCTCTCTGTTCTCTTCACCTTCTCTTTTCCCCAAGGTCTTCTGCCATCAGCTTGGAAATCAGCCAACATTACCGCCTTGCACAAAAAGGTACAAAAGCAGATCCATCAACTACAGACCAATCAGCCTGCTCCCAATAATCATCAAGGTCATGGAATCCATCATTTCTTTGATATTACATTCTTCCTCTTCTCCAATGGCTTGATCTCGGATCATCAATTTGGATTCAGACTTGGTCATTCTACTCTGGACATGCTCCTTCTGCTGTCTCAACCATGGATGGAGGTCCTCAATGTCAAACAGGAAATCAGAGCTGCCTCCCTTGACATATCACGTGCCTTCGATACGGTCTGGCACCCAGCTCTGCTCACCAAACTCTTTTCCAATGGTATCCATTGAAATCTCCACGCATGCCCTGCGGACTTCCTCTCTGGTCATAGTCAACGTGTGGCCCTGAATGGATTTCTCTTATGTCCCAATCCTGTTCAGGCTGGATTTCCCCAAGGCAGTGTTCTGGGCCCTGTGTTTTTTCTGGTCTTCATCAGTGATCTCTCCGACTCTCTGAAAAATCCTCTCTATCTCTTTGCTGATGACTCCACTCTCTGCCGTTCCATACCTCATCCCTCAGATCGGCAGTCTGCAGCCACCTCACTCTCTGCAGACCTGGACAAAATCACAGACTGATCAAACAAGTGGAACATGTCTTTCAATCCTGACAAATCTCACACTCTCACTTTGTCTCTCCGAAAAGACCCCATGTAAGTCCCTCCCATCTACTTTCTCAACAGTCCTCTCCAAGAAGTTCTGTCACTCAAGCTTTTGGGTCTCACTGTCTGCTATGATCTTTCCTGGGAAAACCATATTTCCAAGCTGGCCTCCAAAGCCAGTCGCCGACTGGCCATTCTCCATCGTGCGAAGTTCTTCCTTGGCACACCTGAGTTCCTCACACCTAGCTCGGCTTCACGCTGTTGAAACCAAAGCCTTCAGAATCATTGGAATCTCCCGCGATGAAGCTGATTGTGAGGGCCTTTCACTCACTCACCGCAGGCAGGTTGGTGGTCTTTCTGTCTTCTCCTGACTCCTCTCCGGCCTAGCTCTCCCAGCTCTGTCTGTGCTCTGTCCCCAAAATATTCCTGCAGGTCGCACAAGACCTGCCAGCAACCCTCTTCTGGTGAAACTGCCAAAATCAAGACTCTCTGCTCACATTCGCCCTTTCAATCCTCTTTTCTCCCACCTCTGGAACAAACTCCCTCACTCTCTTCAATCCCACTTCTCCCTCCAGGTCTTTAAAACAGCTGTTCACCACCATCTCTTATCTTCCCTAATCCAAAACCTTGATCTTTTCTACCCCCGTTAATTCACCCCAGATCCACCTTTTTGAAATGCCAACTTCTTTCCTGGAAGTCCTAGCAGTGTCCATGTGTTTTATACCTCTCCCACCCCCCCACCCCCCTTCCCATGCCTCCTCGCTCCAAGCCCTCTCCCTCCCGTCCCTGTTCTCTGCTGTTGTACTTGTGTGCTTCCCTCTCTCTCCCCATCTTGTCTCTCGCTCCCTTTATTATATGTTATGTGTCTGTTTTTTTTTTGTGATTAATGTTAGCTCTTACACGAGCCTTGATATTGTATACAAAACAAAAAAAAAGGATGTTTGTTGGAGAATGGCCCTGACAAACATTGTGCTGGGGTGAAGGTTGCTTTTCTCCAGGAAGAGACCGTTCATGTGACGAACAGTGCAGAGTTTTTAGAGGATGACAGGTTCGGCTCTGTGGTGTGCGAAGCAACTTTCGTGGTTTGTGGTATCGCGCTTGGGGGTATTCGGTTAGACCCAGCAGGGGTTCTTCTGGCTCGCCCGGGACTGACTGTGTGCAACGTGGCCCCAGCTCCAAGGTATGTGCAGACAACCGAACCTGAGCTGGTGTGTCAGATGGCGGAGGCTGTGATGTGTGCAGCGATGGGCGAGCCTGCTTAGGATGGCAGCGAGGATGGGCCGCTGGTGTGCGGGTCCGGGCTTGCGTTGGGTAGCGAGGCTGCATCCGTCATCATGGGTGAGCTGGAATCGGCAGTGGTCATGGACACTGTCGGAGTCGACCTGGCGCCTGGGGTTATTGACTTCTCACGGAGGGGTGTGTGATAGCGACCATGGGGCAGTGGGTAAGAGAAGTATAATGGTAGAACCCAATGTGGGCCAGTGTCAGTTGGAGCCCCAATTGAAATTCATTGTTGCACGTGCTTGTTCGTGTCATGTAGGAGCTACGAGTCGTGAGCAGCTGGCATCTCATGACAATGGAGAAGGGTTGGCAGAGTGGGAAGCTCAATGCCAGGGGAAGCTCACATTAAGCAGACCAAAGTCCTGTATCAGGCATCTCCTAGTAAGGCACTGCAAGCTCCTACCATCCGAATCGATGCAGAGATTTTTGGGAATATGGATCACATCGGTCTCACTCACCATCTCTCTTCGAAGGCAAACATGGATGTAGAGATCCAACACCGTCTGAATTGTGGCAGCACTGCCTTCGCACGTCTCAGGAATAGAGTCTTTAATGATCGTGATGTTTGTCCTGGAACCAAGTTCCTTGTTTATCGGGCAGTTGCCTTTCCAACTCTGCTGTATGGTTCTGAAATCTGGTCGACATAAAGCGGGCATCTGTATATCCTGGAGAGACCTCATCAATGTTGTTTGCACCAAATCTTGAGGATTAAATGGGAGCATAGGCACACAGACATCAGAGTACTTGACAAAGCAAGCACTACCAACGTTGAGGCAATAATTATCCATCAACAGCTATGGCCATGTCACATGAATGTCAGACTCTCTCTCTCTCTATCTCTCTCTCTCTCCTCTCTCCTCTCTCCTCTCTCTCCTCTCCTCTTCTCTCCTCTCTCTCTCTCCTCTCTCTCTCCTCTCCTCTTCTCTCCTCTCTCTCCTCTCCTCTCCTCTCTCTCCTCTCTCCTCTTCTCTCCTCTTCTCTCTTCTCTCCTCTTCTCTCCTCTTCTCTCCTCTCTCTCCTCTCTCTCCTCTCTCTCCTCTCTCCCCTCTCTCCCCTCTCTCTCCCCTCTCTCCCTCTCTCCCCTCTCTCTCCTCTCTCTCCTCTCTCTCCTCTCTCTCCTCTCTCCCCTCTCTCCCCTCTCTCCCCTCTCTCTCCTCTCTCTCTCTCTCTCTCCTCTCTCCCTCTCTCTCCTCTCTCTCTCCCCTCTCTCTTCTCTCTCCTCTCTCTCCTCTCTCTCCTCTCTCTCCCTCTCTCTCCCTCTCTCTCCTCCTCTCTCCCCTCTCACCCCTCTCTCCTCACTCCTCCCCTCTCTCCCCCTCTCTCCCCTCTCTCCCTCTCTCTCCTCTCTCCCCTCTCTCCCCTCTCTCCCCTCTCTCTCCCCTCTCCTCTCCTCTCTCCCCTCTCTCCCCTCTCTCCCCTCTCTCCCCTCTCACCCTCTCTCCCCTCTCTCCCCTCTCTCTCTCCTCTCTCCCCTCTCTCCCCTCTCTCCCCTCTCTCCCCTCTCTCCCCTCTCCCCCCTCTCCCCCCTCCCCTCCTCTCTCTCCTCTCTCTCCTCTCTCTCCTCTCTCTCCTCTCTCTCCTCTCTCCCCTCTCTCCCCTCTCCCCCTCTCTCCCCTCTCTCTCCTCACTCTCCTCACTCTCCTCTCTCCCCTCTCTCCCCTCTCTCCCCTCTCTCCCCTCTCTCTCCTCTCCTCTCTCCTCTCTCTCCTCTCTCTCCTCTCTCTCCTCTCTCTCCCCTCTCATCCCTCTCTCTCCCCTCTCTCCCCTCTCTCCCTCTCTCTCCTCTCTCTCCTCTCTCTCCTCTCTCTCCTCTCTCCCCTCTCTCCCCTCTCTCCCCTCTCTCTCCTCTCTCTCCTCTCTCTCCCCTCTCTCTCCTCTCCTCTCTCCTCTCTCTCCTCTCTCTCCTCTCTCTCCTCTCTCTCCTCTCTCTCCCCTCTCTCCCCTCTCTCCCCTCTCTCTCCCCTCTCTCCCCTCTCTCCCCTCTCTCTCCTCTCTCTCCTCTCTCTCCTCTCTCTCCCTCTCTCCCCTCTCTCCTCTCCCCCTCTCTCCCCTCTCTCCCTCTCTCTCCCCTCTCTCTCCTCTCTCTCTCCTCTCTCTCTCCCCTCTCTCTCCTCTCTCTCCTCTCTCTCTCCTCTCCTCTCTCCTCTCTCTCCTCTCTCCACTCTCTCCCCTCTCTCCTCTCCCCCCTCTCTCCCCTCTCTCCCCTCTCTCTCCCCTCTCTCTCCCTCTCTCTCCTCTCTCTCTCTCCTCTCTCTCTCCTCTCCTCTCTCTCCTCTCTCTCCTCTCTCTCCTCTGTCTCCTCTCTCTCCTCTCTCTCCTCTCCTCTCTCTCCTCTCTCCCCTCTCTCCCCTCTCTCCCCTCTCTCTCCTCTCTCTCCTCTCTCTCCCCTCTCTCCCCTCTCTCTCCTCTCTCTCCTCTCTCTCCTCTCTCTCCTCTCTCCCCTCTCTCCCTCTCTCTCCTCTCTCCCCTCTCTCTCCTCTCTCTCCTCTCTCTCCTCTCTCTCCTCTCTCCCCTCTCTCTCCTCTCTCTCCTCTCTCTCCTCTCTCTCCTCTCTCCCCTCTCTCCCCTCTCTCCTCTCTCTCCCCTCTCTCTCCTCTCTCTCCTCTCTCCTCTCTCTCCCCTCTCTCTCCTCTCTCTCCCCTCTCTCTCCTCTCTCTCCCCTCTCTCTCCTCTCTCTCCTCTCTCCTCTCTCTCTCTCTCTCTCTCCCTTCTCTCCCCTCTCTCCCCTCTCTCCCCTCTCTCCTCTCTCTCCCCTCTCTCCCCTCTCTCCCCTCTCTCCCCTCTCTCTCTCCTCTCTCTCTCCTCTCCTCTCTCTCCTCTCTCTCCTCTCTCTCCTCTCTCCCCTCTCTCCCCTCTC
>NC_136273.1:600009-652881 GCF_964187855.1 Myxine glutinosa | reverse complement strand
CCTCTCTCTCCCCTCTCTCTCCTCTCTCTCCTCTCTCTCCTCTCTCTCTCCTCTCCTCTCTCTCTCCCTTCTCTCCCCTCTCTCCCCTCTCTCCTCTCTCTCCCCTCTCTCCCCTCTCTCCCTCTCTCTCTCCTCTCTCTCCTCCTCTCCTCTCTCTCCTCTCTCTCCTCTCTCTCCTCTCTCTCCTCTCTCCCCTCTCTCTCCTCTCTCTCCTCTCTCTCCCCCTCTCTCTCCTCTCTCTCCTCTCTCACCTCTCTCTCCTCTCCCCCCTCTCCCCCCTCTCTCTCCTCTCTCTCCTCTCTCTCCTCCTCTCTCCTCTCTCCCCTCTCTCTCCCCTCTCCTCTCCCCTCTCTCCCCTCTCTCCCCTCTCTCCCCTCTCTCTCCTCTCTCTCCTCTCTCTCCTCTCTCTCCTCTCTCTCCTCTCTCTCCTCTCTCTCCTCTCTCTCCCCTCTCTCTCCCCTCTCTCCCCTCTCTCCCCTCTCTCTCCTCTCTCTCCTCTCTCTCCTCTCTCTCCTCTCTCCCCTCTCTCCTCTCCCCCCTCTCTCCCCCTCTCTCTCCTCTCTCCCCCTCTCTCCTCTCCCCCCTCTCTCCCCTCTCTCCCCTCTCTCTCCCCTCTCTCTCCTCTCTCTCTCCTCTCTCTCTCCCCTCTCTCTCCTCTCTCTCTCCTCTCTCTCTCCTCTCCTCTCTCTCTCCTCTCCTCTCTCTCCTCTCTCTCCTCTCTCCCCTCTCTCCCCTCTCTCCTCTCCCCCCTCTCTCCCTCTCTCCCCTCTCTCCCCTCTCTCTCCCCTCTCTCTCCTCTCTCTCCCCTCTCTCCCCTCTCTCCCCTCTCTCTCCCCTCTCTCCCCTCTCTCCCCTCTCTCTCCCCTCTCTCTCCTCTCTCCTCCTCTCTCTCTCCTCTCTCTCTCCTCTCTCTCTCCTCTCTCTCTCTCCTCTCTCTCCTCTCTCTCCTCTCTCCCCTCTCTCCTCTCCCCCCTCTCTCCCCTCTCTCCCCTCTCCTCTCCTCTCTCTCCCCCCTCTCCTCTCCTCTCTCTCCTCTCTCTCCTCTCTCCTCTCTCCTCTCCTCTCTCCCCCTCTCTCCCTCCTCTCTCCCTCTCTCTCCTCTCTCTCCTCTCTCTCCTCTCTCTCCTCTCTCTCCTCTCTCTCCTCCTCTCTCTCTCCCCTCTCTCCCCTCTCTCCCCTCTCTCTCCTCTCTCTCCTCTCTCTCTCCTCTCTCCTCTCCTCTCTCTCCTCTCTCTCCCCCTCTCTCTCCCCTCTCTCTCCTCTCTCTCTCCTCTCTCTCCGCTCTCCCTCTCTCTCCCTCTCTCCCCTCTCTCTCCTCTCTCTCCTCTCTCCTCTCTCTCTCTCCTCTCTCCCTCTCTCCTCTCTCTCCTCTCTCTCCTCTCTCTCCTCTCTCTCTTCTCTCTCTCCTCTCTCTCCTCTCTCTCCTTCCTTTCTTTTATTCGCAGCTGAGAGAAGGCCAACAAACTCTAGGAGGACTAAGGAAGTGGTACAAAGACACTTTGAAGGCCAATATGACGAAGTGTGACATTGATGTCGATGATTGGGAGAGCATTGCCTGAGATCGCCTGAGATGGAGAAAAACGGTCTGTCCATTTCATAGCATTAAAACGGTCATTAATATTTTGAATTAGTCGGTCAATTTTTGCCCAATCTTTGCTAAATAAAGGTTGTCCTTACTTACCTAGTGGTGTTCCTATCCACCACAAGTAACTCGGTGTCATAATCGAAAACCGATTCACTGAAAACCGATTCAAAATGGCCCCTCGCTACGATTTTCCACGATCACATTTTATTTTCACCACTTCAAATCGACCGAATTTCGACCAAATCGACCACAACCGACTCAAAAGAAAACCCTTTTGAGCTTGACTCTAGCCCGACTCTGTGAAGTTACTCGAGAGGCCTGAGGCACTCAATAGAACGGGACCCGCGAAATTTCGAGGATTTTTGGTAAAATTACCTCAGGGTAAAGTTACATAGGAAAACCCCATGTTAAATTTCCGTCGCCAAAAGGACTTTATTTTTAAAGACAAGCAAAAGAGGATAATAGGCGATGGAGGAAAGAATGCCAACATCGGCGCTCACTTACCAGTGCACCTGGAAACATCTCTCCTGATCACTTGCAACTTCACAAATAAAATTCTCTTCTCGAAGACTATCTTACTCGCGAGTGAATGATCGCCGATGATGTGATGACTCATACAACAATGGATTGAGGCCCTTAATGTCAGAATAGCTTGAGCTTTCAATGCAGTCTGATCTGGAACCCTGCCTTGCTCTCCAAACTCCCTGCCTAAGGCATCCAAGACCAACTCCACTTTTGGGTTCTTGAATTCCTCCACTCAGGCAGCCAACCTGTGACATTCAAAGGAATCCTTTCATCTCCACTCCCTGTCAAGGCCATATTTGCCCCAATTCAGTGTTCTAGGTTCAGTCCTATACGTAAATTTCATCAAAGATCTCTCTGACTTATTGGAAAATCCTCTTTATTCTGTTACGTGGTCCTCCCGGTAATTACCTGGTCTCGGTGACCCCCGGACCGTGGGAGGCACCCCGCCAGAAAGATATATGATTTATACGCTTTCGTAACGCAATCAAGATGAATTCCAGTCCATAAGAAACCCCACACCAAGGATTCCGAGTAATCAATAATATATTCCCCCAAGGAATCAACAATCAACAACCATCAACAATCCACAATCAACAATCAATCCCCGAGATGATTAAGATGGCCATCTTATATATGTGTGTCCCCTTTCCCCACTCCCGACCCCTTGGGTACTCACGACCCCTTTGGTCTCTGTCCCTCACAATGTCTCTGGGCCCCTCCTGAACAAGGTTATGGTCGGCTTCGCCGCACACGGGCGGTTGAACGAACCCCGGGCGGACGTGCTTCCACCGGGCACGTACCGTACCGGGAACCACGGCTGCAGCGCACACCTCCTGGCCAAGCAAAGCGGGCAAAGCAAGCGCCGCTGGCAACGCGCGCGAGGCCCCAAAGTGCGACCCGTACGCGTCCTTGTAGACGGTGCGGCGAACTGTGCCGGACGCTGGGTCTGTGCACGGCCCCACGGCAACTTGACGTGTCAAAAGGGTAGTTACACGTCCCGGTAACTCCTCTCGCCAGACGGGCTTGGGAACGCAGCTTTTCCACGCTGCTCAATATCGATCCCAACTCTCGTCGGAGCTGGGCGAGGAAGAAAAAGAATCGACGCTTCTCCGACCTCGTGTCTTTTCTTCTTCCGTTTCCGGTCTCCTTTTTCCCAGAAGGGCTCCTGACCCTTTAATCACAACAACCCTTAATCGACTACACATTGATAAGCAAAGACCTGAATAGTAATTCACATACATTCACATAAATATGTAACACTCCCCCCCTTCAAGAAAGAAAGTTTGAACCCAGCGAAAACTTTTTTTGCCGGCTAACTTGGATAAACAAACCAGATAACTCACCCCCCCCCCCCCCCCAACTCATCAGTTCCCCCCGGGCACAGTCATCACTTAAAAATAAAGCAACAAAATTTCACACAATCCCCTAGATTAATTCCCTCTGGACCAAGCGTCAACCACTTCTAGTTTCTCTTGAATGACGGTTAAGAGGTGGTGACCAAAGCCCCCAAATTTAAACCTCTCTATAGCACTTTTTCGGGAGGCCCAGCGGAGTATTCCCTACATGGACGCCTTAAGGAATGTGGAGTTCACGGTTAGTCCGGGGAGGAAAGTTCATTACATGGACGCCTTTAAGAACGGGGAGTTCACGGTTAGTCCGTGCAGGAAAGTTCACTACCTGGACGCCTTTAAGAACGTGGCGTTCACGGTTAGTCCGTGTAGGAGCCCCGGCTCGGCGGCTCCCCCGTATATATAGTGCTTCAACTTCTCCAGACTCCTAAAAGTTACGGTGGGACCACTTGTCCCAGCCGTTACCTGACTGGCGGTCTCCTTCTCGGCCAGTGCTCTGACATTCATTTTTTCGGGAGGTGCCGTAACTCTGGGAGCCTCCATAGTAATATCGGCTGCTGCCAACCCCAAAACTACTGCCAAGTTGTCCTCTTCTGTAGACCTCTCGACGCCTACGAAATGCCTTCCCTACTGTTATGGTCCGACCCTCCAAATCCTTACCATTCCAAATCTTCTCTGCCTCCCTGGCGTCTCTTGTGCTTGCAAACGTGACAAAGCCGAACCCTCTTGACCGTTGCGTTTCCCTGTCTTTTACCACCCGCACTTCCACCAGCGGCCCATATCTGTTGAAGACAGAGGTCAGAACTTCTTCCTCTGTGTTGAAGTTCAGTCCCCCTACAAATAACTTGGAACTTTTGTCGCCATCCCGAGCTGGTGGGGTGTTATTTTCCCTGCTGTGCTCTTTACCAACCCTCGGGTTACCATAAATTTGCCCCCCGGCCAAATCATTCCCAATAATCACAGATACTCCCTCTACAGGAAGCGTGGCTTGTAAACCGACAGTGACCGGTCCTGACATCAAATCGGATTCCAAATGGATGACATGAAGTGGGGCACTAACACAGCCACCGATCCCTTGTAACCGAACACTATCACCCGTTGCGGTACTCTTTGACAATGGCAAAATGCCTTCAAGCATTAAGGATTGATGGGCTCCTGTGTCCCTCAAAACCCTAACCGGTCTTGGGTTAGTCAAGTCTCCCTTGAGTGAGACCAACCGCTCATAAATAAATGGTCGGTAACTCTTCTGTGGGCGATTTCTTACGCTTGCCATCGCATTCGGAGTGGTAATAGTCGGACTCCGCTCTGGGTCTTCCCTTTTCATGCGGTAACAACTGGACATCAAGTGTCCAGGTTTCTTGCAAAAAGCGCAAGTAGGCCCGGAGGAAAAACTCGTGGTCTGCCTCGGGCCCCCCGAAATATAAGTTTGTCTTGGGCCCGCAGCCCTCTGATTTCGAACAGGTGGGGTATCCGCGTTGTCCCCATAATCCTCTCGAGGCCACCGCCATGTATTGTCGTTCTCCGCACCTGCTGTTCCCCACCTCCCCTGCGGAGATCTAGGCGAGGAGTTAGGTTCGTGGACCCCTATCCGGTGTGTTAAGGCATAATCATCTGCCATGGTGGCTGCGTCCCACAACTTCAGTACTTTCTTTTCCTGCAGGTACACTTTGATGTCCTCGTGGACACACTGTTGAAATTCCTCCACCAGGATCAAGTCACGCAATGTTTCGAAGTCTTTCCCGACTCCTTTCGACTCACCACCGATCAAACATGTTTTCTTTCACTCTGGCAAACTCCACATGGGTCTCACTCTCCCACTTCCTGGCATTCCTGAATTTTTGCCGGTAAGCTTCCGGAACCAACTCATAGGCTTTGAGGATGTGCTTCTTCAATACCTCATAATCTGCACATTGGTCCATTTGGTAGCGCCGAATAAATCTCTTGAGCTTTTCCCACAAGCACACTTTGCACTAGTATGGTCTAGGCCTCCTCCGGCCAGTTTAACTGTCGAGCCACTTTCTCAAAGTGCGGAAAAAATTTAGCGACTTCCTTTTCACTGAAGGGTGGAACCAGCCTCACATGTCTGCCCACATCCCAGGTGTTCTGGCTAGGTGTCGACCCCATCAGCAAGGGTGGTACCTCTCCCCGTTCTCTCCTTAACTCCAGCTCCTTGAATTTAATTTCTTGCTGAAGCGCCATGTCACGTTCCTTCAATTCCCTTTCCGCTTTTCTCTCCTCTGCTTCGAGTTCCCTTGCAGCTCTCCTCTCCTCTGCTTCTGCTTTCCTTTCCTCTGTTTTCATCCTTTCTAACCTTTCCTGGAGTGCTCGTTCCACTCTCCTTTCTTCTTCTGCTCTTTCCTTTTCTGCTTTCCTTTCTTCTTCTGCTAACCTTTCCTGGAGTTCTCGTTCCACTCTCCTTTCCTCTGCTTGTTTCTCTTCTCTCCTCTCTTCTGCTTTCCTTTCTTCTTCTTTTAACCTTTCCTGGATCCGTAATTGCAACTCCAGTTTCCGGAGCTCAACGTCTTCTGGTTCTTCGGGTAGCCACTGCCAGGCTAACTCGTCCCATGTTCCTAATCCCACCATAGACTGTATCACCGTGGTCTGCAACTCTGCCTTCCTCAAATTAGTTCGGACCTCCAAGTTAAAATGTTTGGCCAATTTCAAGAGGTCCGACTTTAGTAACGCTCGGAACTGTGCCTCACTCGGGGTTACCGCAAAGTTCTGTGCCACAAACGCCATGGTGCCTATCGTTAACACCTGTTAACCTTCACCCAAGACTTTACCCCACTTTCCCCAAAAATTTACCAATTAATACTTAATTAATAAATTTTAATTAATAAAAATATTATTTTATACAATTTTAGATCCCGGACGGGCCCCCAATTCTGTTACGTGGTCCTCCCGGTAATTACCTGGTCTCGGTGACCCCCGGACCGTGGGAGGCACCCCGCCAGAAAGATATATGATTTATACGCTTTCGTAACGCAATCAAGATGAATTCCAGTCCATAAGAAACCCCACACCAAGGATTCCAAGTAATCAATAATATATTCCCCCAAGGAATCAACAATCAACAACCATCAACAATCCACAATCAACAATCAATCCCCGAGATGATTAAGATGGCCATCTTATATATGTGTGTCCCCTTTCCCCACTCCCGACCCCTTGGGTACTCACGACCCCTTTGGTCTCTGTCCCTCACAATGTCTCTGGGCCCCTCCTGAACAAGGTTATGGTCGGCTTCGCCGCACACGGGCGGTTGAACGAACCCCGGGCGGACGTGCTTCCACCGGGCACGTACCGTACCGGGAACCACGGCTGCAGCGCACACCTCCTGGCCAAGCAAAGCGGGCAAAGCAAGCGCCGCTGGCAACGCGCGCGAGGCCCCAAAGTGCGACCCGTACGCGTCCTTGTAGACGGTGCGGCGAACTGTGCCGGACGCTGGGTCTGTGCACGGCCCCACGGCAACTTGACGTGTCAAAAGGGTAGTTACACGTCCCGGTAACTCCTCTCGCCAGACGGGCTTGGGAACGCAGCTTTTCCACGCTGCTCAATATCGATCCCAACTCTCGTCGGAGCTGGGCGAGGAAGAAAAAGAATCGTCGCTTCTCCCGGACCTCGTGTCTTTTCTTCTTCCGTTTCCGGTCTCCTTTTTCCCAGAAGGGCTCCTGACCCTTTAATCACAACAACCCTTAATCGACTACACATTGATAAGCAAAGACCTGAATAGTAATTCACATACATTCACATAAATATGTAACACTCCCCCCCTTCAAGAAAGAAAGTTTGAACCCAGCGAAAACTTTTTTTGCCGGCTAACTTGGGTAAACAAACCAGATAACTCACCCCCCCCCCCCCCCCAACTCATCAGTTCCCCCCGGGCACAGTCATCACTTAAAAATAAAGCAACAAAATTTCACACAATCCCCTAGATTAATTCCCTCTGGACCAAGCGTGAACCACTTCTAGTTTCTCTTGAATGACGGTTAAGAGGTGGTGACCAAAGCCCCCAAATTTAAACCTCTCTATAGCACTTTTTCGGGAGGCCCAGCGGAGTATTCCCTACATGGACGCCTTAAGGAATGTGGAGTTCACGGTTAGTCCGGGGAGGAAAGTTCATTACATGGACGCCTTTAAGAACGGGGAGTTCACGGTTAGTCCGTGCAGGAAAGTTCACTACCTGGACGCCTTTAAGAACGTGGCGTTCACGGTTAGTCCGTGTAGGAGCCCCGGCTCGGCGGCTCCCCCGTATATATAGTGCTTCAACTTCTCCAGACTCCTAAAAGTTACGGTGGGACCACTTGTCCCAGCCGTTACCTGACTGGCGGTCTCCTTCTCGGCCAGTGCTCTGACATTCATTTTTTCGGGAGGTGCCGTAACTCTGGGAGCCTCCATAGTAATATCGGCTGCTGCCAACCCCAAAACTACTGCCAAGTTGTCCTCTTCTGTAGACCTCTCGACGCCTACGAAATGCCTTCCCTACTGTTATGGTCCGACCCTCCAAATCCTTACCATTCCAATTCTTCTCTGCCTCCCTGGCGTCTCTTGTGCTTGCAAACGTGACAAAGCCGAACCCTCTTGACCGTTGCGTTTCCCTGTCTTTTACCACCCGCACTTCCACCAGCGGCCCATATCTGTTGAAGACAGAGGTCAGAACTTCTTCCTCTGTGTTGAAGTTCAGTCCCCCTACAAATAACTTGGAACTTTTGTCGCCATCCCGAGCTGGTGGGGTGTTATTTTCCCTGCTGTGCTCTTTACCAACCCTCGGGTTACCATAAATTTGCCCCCCGGCCAAATCATTCCCAATAATCACAGATACTCCCTCTACAGGAAGCGTGGCTTGTAAACCGACAGTGACCGGTCCTGACATCAAATCGGATTCCAAATGGATGACATGAAGTGGGGCACTAACACAGCCACCGATCCCTTGTAACCGAACACTATCACCCGTTGCGGTACTCTTTGACAATGGCAAAATGCCTTCAAGCATTAAGGATTGATGGGCTCCTGTGTCCCTCAAAACCCTAACCGGTCTTGGGTTAGTCAAGTCTCCCTTGAGTGAGACCAACCCCTCATAAATAAATGGTCGGTAACTCTTCTGTGGGCGATTTCTTACGCTTGCCATCGCATTCGGAGTGGTAATAGTCGGACTCCGCTCTGGGTCTTCCCTTTTCATGCGGTAACAACTGGACATCAAGTGTCCAGGTTTCTTGCAAAAAGCGCAAGTAGGCCCGGAGGAAAAACTCGTGGTCTGCCTCGGGCCCCCCGAAATATAAGTTTGTCTTGGGCCCGCAGCCCTCTGATTTCGAACAGGTGGGGTATCCGCGTTGTCCCCATAATCCTCTCGAGGCCACCGCCATGTATTGTCGTTCTCCGCACCTGCTGTTCCCCACCTCCCCTGCGGAGATCTAGGCGAGGAGTTAGGTTCGTGGACCCCTATCCGGTGTGTTAAGGCATAATCATCTGCCATGGTGGCTGCGTCCCACAACTTCGGTACTTTCTTTTCCTGCAGGTACACTTTGATGTCCTCGTGGACACACTGTTGAAATTCCTCCACCAGGATCAAGTCACGCAATGTTTCGAAGTCTTTCCCGACTCCTTTCGACTCACCACCGATCAAACATGTTTTCTTTCACTCTGGCAAACTCCACATGGGTCTCACTCTCCCACTTCCTGGCATTCCTGAATTTTTGCCGGTAAGCTTCCGGAACCAACTCATAGGCTTTGAGGATGTGCTTCTTCAATACCTCATAATCTGCACATTGGTCCATTTGGTAGCGCCGAATAAATCTCTTGAGCTTTTCCCACAAGCACACTTTGCACTAGTATGGTCTAGGCCTCCTCCGGCCAGTTTAACTGTCGAGCCACTTTCTCAAAGTGCGGAAAAAATTTAGCGACTTCCTTTTCACTGAAGGGTGGAACCAGCCTCACATGTCTGCCCACATCCCAGGTGTTCTGGCTAGGTGTCGACCCCATCAGCAAGGGTGGTACCTCTCCCCGTTCTCTCCTTAACTCCAGCTCCTTGAATTTAATTTCTTGCTAAAGCGCCATGTCACGTTCCTTCAATTCCCTTTCCGCTTTTCTCTCCTCTGCTTCGAGTTCCCTTGCAGCTCTCCTCTCCTCTGCTTCTGCTTTCCTTTCCTCTGTTTTCATCCTTTCTAACCTTTCCTGGAGTGCTCGTTCCACTCTCCTTTCTTCTTCTGCTCTTTCCTTTTCTGCTTTCCTTTCTTCTTCTGCTAACCTTTCCTGGAGTTCTCGTTCCACTCTCCTTTCCTCTGCTTGTTTCTCTTCTCTCCTCTCTTCTGCTTTCCTTTCTTCTTCTTTTAACCTTTCCTGGATCCGTAATTGCAACTCCAGTTTCCGGAGCTCAACGTCTTCTGGTTCTTCGGGTAGCCACTGCCAGGCTAACTCGTCCCATGTTCCTAATCCCACCATAGACTGTATCACCGTGGTCTGCAACTCTGCCTTCCTCAAATTAGTTCGGACCTCCAAGTTAAAATGTTTGGCCAATTTCAAGAGGTCCGACTTTAGTAACGCTCGGAACTGTGCCTCACTCGGGGTTACCGCAAAGTTCTGTGCCACAAACGCCATGGTGCCTATCGTTAACACCTGTTAACCTTCACCCAAGACTTTACCCCACTTTCCCCAAAAATTTACCAATTAATACTTAATTAATAAATTTTAATTAATAAAAATATTATTTTATACAATTTTAGATCCCGGACGGGCCCCCAATTCTGTTACGTGGTCCTCCCGGTAATTACCTGGTCTCGGTGACCCCCGGACCGTGGGAGGCACCCCGCCAGAAAGATATATGATTTATACGCTTTCGTAACGCAATCAAGATGAATTCCAGTCCATAAGAAACCCCACACCAAGGATTCCGAGTAATCAATAATATATTCCCCCAAGGAATCAACAATCAACAACCATCAACAATCCACAATCAACAATCAATCCCCGAGATGATTAAGATGGCCATCTTATATATGTGTGTCCCCTTTCCCCACTCCCGACCCCTTGGGTACTCACGACCCCTTTGGTCTCTGTCCCTCACAATGTCTCTGGGCCCCTCCTGAACAAGGTTATGGTCGGCTTCGCCGCACACGGGCGGTTGAACGAACCCCGGGCGGACGTGCTTCCACCGGGCACGTACCGTACCGGGAACCACGGCTGCAGCGCACACCTCCTGGCCAAGCAAAGCGGGCAAAGCAAGCGCCGCTGGCAACGCGCGCGAGGCCCCAAAGTGCGACCCGTACGCGTCCTTGTAGACGGTGCGGCGAACTGTGCCGGACGCTGGGTCTGTGCACGGCCCCACGGCAACTTGACGTGTCAAAAGGGTAGTTACACGTCCCGGTAACTCCTCTCGCCAGACGGGCTTGGGAACGCAGCTTTTCCACGCTGCTCAATATCGATCCCAACTCTCGTCGGAGCTGGGCGAGGAAGAAAAAGAATCGTCGCTTCTCCCGGACCTCGTGTCTTTTCTTCTTCCGTTTCCGGTCTCCTTTTTCCCAGAAGGGCTCCTGACCCTTTAATCACAACAACCCTTAATCGACTACACATTGATAAGCAAAGACCTGAATAGTAATTCACATACATTCACATAAATATGTAACACTCCCCCCCTTCAAGAAAGAAAGTTTGAACCCAGCGAAAACTTTTTTTGCCGGCTAACTTGGGTAAACAAACCAGATAACTCACCCCCCCCCCCCCCCAACTCATCAGTTCCCCCCGGGCACAGTCATCACTTAAAAATAAAGCAACAAAATTTCACACAATCCCCTAGATTAATTCCCTCTGGACCAAGCGTGAACCACTTCTAGTTTCTCTTGAATGACGGTTAAGAGGTGGTGACCAAAGCCCCCAAATTTAAACCTCTCTATAGCACTTTTTCGGGAGGCCCAGCGGAGTATTCCCTACATGGACGCCTTAAGGAATGTGGAGTTCACGGTTAGTCCGGGGAGGAAAGTTCATTACATGGACGCCTTTAAGAACGGGGAGTTCACGGTTAGTCCGTGCAGGAAAGTTCACTACCTGGACGCCTTTAAGAACGTGGCGTTCACGGTTAGTCCGTGTAGGAGCCCCGGCTCGGCGGCTCCCCCGTATATATAGTGCTTCAACTTCTCCAGACTCCTAAAAGTTACGGTGGGACCACTTGTCCCAGCCGTTACCTGACTGGCGGTCTCCTTCTCGGCCAGTGCTCTGACATTCATTTTTTCGGGAGGTGCCGTAACTCTGGGAGCCTCCATAGTAATATCGGCTGCTGCCAACCCCAAAACTACTGCCAAGTTGTCCTCTTCTGTAGACCTCTCGACGCCTACGAAATGCCTTCCCTACTGTTATGGTCCGACCCTCCAAATCCTTACCATTCCAATTCTTCTCTGCCTCCCTGGCGTCTCTTGTGCTTGCAAACGTGACAAAGCCGAACCCTCTTGACCGTTGCGTTTCCCTGTCTTTTACCACCCGCACTTCCACCAGCGGCCCATATCTGTTGAAGACAGAGGTCAGAACTTCTTCCTCTGTGTTGAAGTTCAGTCCCCCTACAAATAACTTGGAACTTTTGTCGCCATCCCGAGCTGGTGGGGTGTTATTTTCCCTGCTGTGCTCTTTACCAACCCTCGGGTTACCATAAATTTGCCCCCCGGCCAAATCATTCCCAATAATCACAGATACTCCCTCTACAGGAAGCGTGGCTTGTAAACCGACAGTGACCGGTCCTGACATCAAATCGGATTCCAAATGGATGACATGAAGTGGGGCACTAACACAGCCACCGATCCCTTGTAACCGAACACTATCACCCGTTGCGGTACTCTTTGACAATGGCAAAATGCCTTCAAGCATTAAGGATTGATGGGCTCCTGTGTCCCTCAAAACCCTAACCGGTCTTGGGTTAGTCAAGTCTCCCTTGAGTGAGACCAACCCCTCATAAATAAATGGTCGGTAACTCTTCTGTGGGCGATTTCTTACGCTTGCCATCGCATTCGGAGTGGTAATAGTCGGACTCCGCTCTGGGTCTTCCCTTTTCATGCGGTAACAACTGGACATCAAGTGTCCAGGTTTCTTGCAAAAAGCGCAAGTAGGCCCGGAGGAAAAACTCGTGGTCTGCCTCGGGCCCCCTGAAATATAAGTTTGTCTTGGGCCCGCAGCCCTCTGATTTCGAACAGGTGGGGTATCCGCGTTGTCCCCATAATCCTCTCGAGGCCACCGCCATGTATTGTCGTTCTCCGCACCTGCTGTTCCCCACCTCCCCTGCGGAGATCTAGGCGAGGAGTTAGGTTCGTGGACCCCTATCCGGTGTGTTAAGGCATAATCATCTGCCATGGTGGCTGCGTCCCACAACTTCGGTACTTTCTTTTCCTGCAGGTACACTTTGATGTCCTCGTGGACACACTGTTGAAATTCCTCCACCAGGATCAAGTCACGCAATGTTTCGAAGTCTTTCCCGACTCCTTTTGACTCACCACCGATCAAACATGTTTTCTTTCACTCTGGCAAACTCCACATGGGTCTCACTCTCCCACTTCCTGGCATTCCTGAATTTTTGCCGGTAAGCTTCCGGAACCAACTCATAGGCTTTGAGGATGTGCTTCTTCAATACCTCATAATCTGCACATTGGTCCATTTGGTAGCGCCGAATAAATCTCTTGAGCTTTTCCCACAAGCACACTTTGCACTAGTATGGTCTAGGCCTCCTCCGGCCAGTTTAACTGTCGAGCCACTTTCTCAAAGTGCGGAAAAAATTTAGCGACTTCCTTTTCACTGAAGGGTGGAACCAGCCTCACATGTCTGCCCACATCCCAGGTGTTCTGGCTAGGTGTCGACCCCGTCAGCAAGGGTGGTACCTCTCCCCGTTCTCTCCTTAACTCCAGCTCCTTGAATTTAATTTCTTGCTGAAGCGCCATGTCACGTTCCTTCAATTCCCTTTCCGCTTTTCTCTCCTCTGCTTCGAGTTCCCTTGCAGCTCTCCTCTCCTCTGCTTCTGCTTTCCTTTCCTCTGTTTTCATCCTTTCTAACCTTTCCTGAAGTTCTCGTTCCACTCTCCTTTCTTCTTCTGCTCTTTCCTTTTCTGCTTTCCTTTCTTCTTCTGCTAACCTTTCCTGGAGTTCTCGTTCCACTCTCCTTTCCTCTGCTTGTTTCTCTTCTCTCCTCTCTTCTGCTTTCCTTTCTTCTTCTTTTAACCTTTCCTGGATCCGTAATTGCAACTCCAGTTTCCGGAGCTCAACGTCTTCTGGTTCTTCGGGTAGCCACTGCCAGGCTAACTCGTCCCATGTTCCTAATCCCACCATAGACTGTATCACCGTGGTCTGCAACTCTGCCTTCCTCAAATTAGTTCGGACCTCCAAGTTAAAATGTTTGGCCAATTTCAAGAGGTCCGACTTTAGTAACGCTCGGAACTGTGCCTCACTCGGGGTTACCGCAAAGTTCTGTGCCACAAACGCCATGGTGCCTATCGTTAACACCTGTTAACCTTCACCCAAGACTTTACCCCACTTTCCCCAAAAATTTACCAATTAATACTTAATTAATAAATTTTAATTAATAAAAATATTATTTTATACAATTTTAGATCCCGGACGGGCCCCCAATTCTGTTACGTGGTCCTCCCGGTAATTACCTGGTCTCGGTGACCCCCGGACCGTGGGAGGCACCCCGCCAGAAAGATATATGATTTATACGCTTTCGTAACGCAATCAAGATGAATTCCAGTCCATAAGAAACCCCACACCAAGGATTCCGAGTAATCAATAATATATTCCCCCAAGGAATCAACAATCAACAACCATCAACAATCCACAATCAACAATCAATCCCCGAGATGATTAAGATGGCCATCTTATATATGTGTGTCCCCTTTCCCCACTCCCGACCCCTTGGGTACTCACGACCCCTTTGGTCTCTGTCCCTCACAATGTCTCTGGGCCCCTCCTGAACAAGGTTATGGTCGGCTTCGCCGCACACGGGCGGTTGAACGAACCCCGGGCGGACGTGCTTCCACCGGGCACGTACCGTACCGGGAACCACGGCTGCAGCGCACACCTCCTGGCCAAGCAAAGCGGGCAAAGCAAGCGCCGCTGGCAACGCGCGCGAGGCCCCAAAGTGCGACCCGTACGCGTCC
Organism: Myxine glutinosa; assembly: GCF_964187855.1. Taxonomy (NCBI): domain Eukaryota; kingdom Metazoa; phylum Chordata; class Myxini; order Myxiniformes; family Myxinidae; genus Myxine; species Myxine glutinosa. The sequence goes on along the minus strand of NC_136273.1, from coordinate 638,300 downwards.
TTGTAGACGGTGCGGCGAACTGTGCCGGACGCTGGGTCTGTGCACGGCCCCACGGCAACTTGACGTGTCAAAAGGGTAGTTACACGTCCCGGTAACTCCTCTCGCCAGACGGGCTTGGGAACGCAGCTTTTCCACGCTGCTCAATATCGATCCCAACTCTCGTCGGAGCTGGGCGAGGAAGAAAAAGAATCGTCGCTTCTCCCGGACCTCGTGTCTTTTCTTCTTCCGTTTCCGGTCTCCTTTTTCCCAGAAGGGCTCCTGACCCTTTAATCACAACAACCCTTAATCGACTACACATTGATAAGCAAAGACCTGAATAGTAATTCACATACATTCACATAAATATGTAACAATATCTTTGCTGATGACACCAACCTCCTCATCCTTCAGACAGACAGGCAGCAGCCTCTTCCCTCTCTTCAGACTGTCACAAAATCACAAGCTGGTCAAACACTTGGAATATGTCTTTCAATCCTTATAAATCTCATACCCTCACTCTCCCCAAAAGGACTGTCTGGCAAACCCTCCTATCTACTTTCTTAACAACCATCTCAAAGAAGTTCAGTCACTCAAACTCTTGAGTCTCACTCCTGGCCATTATCTTTCTTGGGCAAACCACATTTCAAAGTTGGCCTGGCTTTCAAAGTTGGCCTGGCCTGGGCATCTTCCATCATGCACAGTCCCTTCTTGCCACACCTGAACTCCTATCCACATACAAGGCCTTCTTCTGCAGCTGAATGCCTTGGAAACCAAGGCCTTCAAGATTATTGGAATCTCTTGCGATGAAGCTGGGTCTTTGTGCCGATAAATTTTGCCATTGCAGACAGGTGGGTCTCTCTGCCTTCTTCCGTCTCCTTTACAGTCTTGCATCCTCTGACCTCTCCATGCTTTAACATCAGTTTGCTGGTTAACTAATTGCTATTAATTACTTCATTGATTTGTGTTGCTGTTTGAAAGTGTTTGGTGATTAACAATGGTCATCAGCTTGCTGCTGTATGAACACATAATGCTGTCATGTCTAATAAGCCGGATGTAAACCAGCCACTTGCAGCTCTTGCAGTGAATGAATTATCAATCAAATACCAGGCCTCTTGCAGCTTTCTGGACGTTTGGTTGTCCACTTGTCCGATCACCTCAGCCTTAGCAAATATTATCTATGTCCTTGTCTGATGCTGTGTATTGGGACCTGAGAGGGAGGGTCTTTTCTGCATACGGCTAACCGGTGTTCATGTAGCCGTGTTTTCAGTCGCTTCGAGGTCTCCAACGTAGTGGGCTGCACAATCGCTGCAATTGATTTTGTGGATACGGACGATTTGTCTGATTTGTCCTCCCGATTTAATCGCTCTTGTGGTTGCATAATCATCCAGTGTTTAATGGTAGCCTCAGGTCTGTGTACGATGCTGACCTCTAACAGGACTAACGGGCGAGCGGTAGCTTCCAATACATTAGTCACCTGTTGGAGGGCATGCCAAAACTTTGCTTTAGGTTGTGTGGATTTGCCGTCTCTTCTGCTCCGCATACACTTGTTCACCAAACTGTTCGGGTAAACATTTAAGCGGAACAACTTCCATCGAAAGCTCGTTTTTTCTGTTTTGGCTTCCGAATTACTGCGGTGTGTTTCGCCCCGTCAGAAAAGTGTTCACAGGCAGCTTCATTTGTCAGGCATTTGATGGTTACTACCTAAATGTAGAATCTGGCTTGCATTAGTAAATCAGCATCATGGGTCTTATTAAGTTGTTTGAACTTTTTAATACAAGAAAATGATTTGCAATGCCAAATACCACCGGGTGACGCTATATGATACATATTTACATAGAGATAATTGAGGTCTTTCCCCCATGCCCAAACCTCCTGCCATATATATTGTCGCGTCGCCGGGGATTAGGATCCCCGAGTTGACGGATAGCCAAAACGAGCTTCAACTCCGATGCGTACTTCAAACTTGGCGGGATTATGTTTTTACACGCGCAGGAAGGTTTGAGGTCTTATCTGATCAGAAACACACAGGGTTATTCCGAAGCCACAAAACAAAGGAACGGAAGAGGACAGAAAGTAAAATTTAACAGATATAAATTTATTTACAGTAATGTAAAAGACAACGAAAGGTGAGGTAAACTGCAATTCCTAAATGAGGGACCCTCCACTCTGACACAAAATACAGACAGGAAAAGATAATGAAAATAAAATGGTGTTTATAGTGCTGGAACTTTTTTTTTGAATACAGAATGGAGGCTTGTGAAAGAGCTAACACATTGAACATGAAAACTTGCACAGACACATAAAACATACAATAATGAAGCGAGCGGGAGACAAGAGGGGGAGAGAGAAGCGCACAAACGCAACAATAGAAGAGAACAGGGACGTCGGTAGATCTGTGGAAGGGGGAGGGCTGGGGGAGGAGGGAGGGGTACACGTTATAAAGCAAATTAACACTACTAGGAATTTCAGGAAAGAAGTTGGGGATTGGAAGAGGCGGATTTGGGCGTTTTGACGGGGGTAGAAAAGATCAAGGCTTTGGGTATGGGAAGATAATAGATGGTGGTGAACAGCTGTTTTAAAGACCTGGAGGGAGGAGTGGGATTGAAGAGAATGTGGGAGTTTGTTCCAGAGGCGGGAGAAAAGAGGAATGAAGGAGTGAAGGTGAGCAGAAAGTCTTGATTTTGGCAGTTTCACCAGAAGAGGGTTGCTGGCAGATCTTGTGCGTCCTGCGGGAATATTTGTGGGACAGAGCACAGACACAGCAGGGGTAGCAAGGCCAGATAGGAGTCGGAAGAAGACAGAAAGATCACAACCTGCCTGCGGTGAGTGAGTGAAAGACCCTCAGAATCAGCTTCATCGTGGGAGATTCCAATGATTCTGAAAGCTTTGGTTTCAACAGCGTGAAGCCGAGTTAGGTGTGAGGCAGGAGCACACCATCCCAGAGGGGAGAGCAGTATTCCATTGAGCTGCTGATGAAACCTTTGTATGTGGTGCTCAGAAGTGCCAAGGAAGGACTTCGCACGATGGAGTATGCCCAGTCGGCGACTGGCTTTGGAGGCCAGCTTGGAAATGTGGTTTTCCCAGGAAAGATCATGGCAGATAGTGAGACTCAAAAGCTTGAGTGACAGAATTTATTCAAGAGGATTGTTCAGAAAGTAGATGGGAGGGGTTTCCAGACGGTCTTTCCAGAGAGACAAAGTGAGAGTGTGAGATTTGTCTGGATTGAAAGACATGTTCCACTTGTTTGACCAGTTTGTGATATTGTCCAGGTCTACAGAGAGTGAGGAGGCTGCAGACTGCCGATCTGAGAGTTGGGTTATGGAGCGGCAGAGTGGAGTCATCAGCAAATAGATACAGAGGATTTTCCAGGGAGTCGGAGAGATCATTAATGAGACCAGAAAAAGCACAGTGCCCAGACCACTGCCTTGAGGAACTCCAGCCTGAACAGGAAGGGGAGATGAGAGAATTCCATTCAGGGCCACACGTTAACTGCGACCAGAAAGGAAGTCCGCAAGCCATGCGTGGAGATTTCCATGGATACCATAGGAGGAGACTTTGGTGAGCAGGGTGGGGTTCCAGACCGTATCGAAGGCATGAGACATGTCCAGGGAGACAGCTCTGATTTCTTGTTTGGCATTGAGGACCTCCATCCATGGTTGAGACAGCAGAAGCAACATGTCCAGAGTAGAATGACCAAGTCTGAATCCAAATTGTTGATCCAAGATCAAGCCATTGGAGAAGAGGAAGAATTTAATATCAGAAGCGATGATCGATTCCATGACCTTGCTGATTATTGGGATCAGGCTGATTGGTCTGTAGTTGCAAGGATCTGTTTTTGCACCTTTCTTGTGTAAAGCGGTAATGTTGGCTGATTTCCAAGCAGATGGCAGATGACCTTGAGCAAAGGAGAGGGTGAAGAGACCAGAGAGAGGGTGTGAAAGAGGGGCAGAGTAGGATTTTAGGACCCGTGGGCTGATGCCATCTGGTCCAGTTGCAGAATCAGAGTCGAGGTTTGACAAAAACTTCTCCATCTTGTCAGGAGAGAAGGACACAGAGTCCAGGAGCAGCTGGGTTCAACTGGGTAAGGTGGGTACAGAGAGGGTGGACGGGTTTGGGACACAAGCTGGAATTAGTGAGAGGCCAAGGAGTTTGACATACCAGTTGACATAGACAGAGCCCTTTGCAGGCCCCCAGAACCAGTAGTCCAGAGGGTTCAAGTCCGGGCTATGGGGTGCCCATTCATGAGCGGTACTCAGGGCAACGAGGCGGTTTCTGGAAAGCTGCTGCAGGAAAGTGATGGTGTCACCAGCTGTATTCGGGGGTGTACCCTCCTGCATAAACCGGGTCATGCTGAGCTGGTTTGGGGTGACCTTTTGGGCTAGATCATTATGGAACTTCTGGAGCACGGCCCGGTAGCGCTTACCGTTGATTGTCACCGTCCTGCTGTTGTCCTCAAACCAGTAAGGCCCGAGCATTCCCCATCTGGTATTGAAGGCTCAGAAGCATGTGACCTTAGGCCCTTTCAGGTACCTCTCAGTGATTTCCTCAGGTGGGACCTCGGGTCAAAGTCAAAGAAGACCTCCGGTCAAAAGGAAATCAAAGTTGCATCAATCTTTTTGAAACACCCTGTAGGCACATATACAGTGCATTCAGAAAGTATTCAGACCCCTTCATTTTTTTCACATTTTGTTATGTTGCAGCCTTTTGCTGAAATCGTTTAAATTCATTTTTTCCCTCATCAATCTACACTCAATACCTCATAATGACAAAGAGAATACAGGATTTTAGAAAGTTTTGCAAATTTATTAAAAAGAAAAACTGAAATATCACATTTACGTAAGTATTCAGACCCTTTGCTATGACACTTGAAATTTAGCTCAAGCACCTCCCATTTCTCTTGATCATCTTTGAGATGTTTCTACACCTTGATTGGAGTCCACCTGTGGTAAGTTCAATTGATTGGACATGATTTGGAAAGGCACACACCTGTCTATATAGGGTCTCACAGCTGACAATGCATATCAGAGCAAAAAACAAGCCATGAGGTCGAAGGAACTGCCTGCAGAGCTCAGAGACAGGATTGTGTCGAGGCACAGATTTGGCGAAGGCGACAAAAAAAAATTCTGCTGCATTGAAGGTTCCCAAGAGCACAGTGGCCTCCATAATTCTTAAATGGAAGAAGTTTGGAACACCCAGGACTCTTCCAAGAGCTGGCCGCCCGGCCAAAATGAGCAATCGGGGGAGAATGGCCTTGGTAAGAGAGGTGACCAAGAACCCGATGGTCACTCTGGCTGAGCTCCAGAGATCCTGTGTGGAGATTCAAGAAACTTCCAGAACGACAACCATCACTGAATCACTCCACCGATCTGGGCTTTATAGCAGAGTGGCCAGACGGAAGCCTCTCCTCAGTGAAATACACAAGAAAGCCCGCTTGGAGTTTGCAAAAAAAGCACCTAAAGGACTCTCAGACTGTGAGAAACAAGAATCTGTGAGCTTTCATTAGATTGGTGAGGGAAAAAATGAATAGAAACGATTTCAGCATAAGGTTGCAACATAACAAAATGTGAAAAAAGTGAAGGGGTCTGAATACTTTCTGAATGCACTGTATATATATAGAAACGAGCTGAATGCACCCGGCGTTGCCCGGGTTCTTTTTGAATGAATTTAATCTTCTGTACATAGGTCTGACGCGAGCCCAGTATCAGTTTGTGCTCAACGAGTCCTTGTTCTTTCTTCTGTCGGGCCCCGCGAGAGAGAATTTTGAAAGCATGTGTTGCAATCAGTCAGATATTCCTATTAAGTGCATAAGTTGTACTTCAAGAGAATTTTGAAAGAAGAAGAAGATTTATTGCGAAATGGGCCCAGCCCTGCCGAGGCGGCCTCGACTGGCCTTGCCACCAAGCCTATAATCTTCCCGGGGCCTGTCCCGACATTTTTTGTTTCAGAGGTTTCCTCCTATCTTTCAACGTTCAGGAGATTAACACATGCAGACAAACAAAAAACAAACAAACAAACAAACAAAAACTTTCTTTTATATCTTCTATACAGGGTGAGTCAAAAGTAGCGCCCGATTTCTGTTTATTTTTTTATTTATATATATATATATATATATATATATATATATATATATATATATATATATATATATATATATATATATATAATGAACACCACAAGGCCTTTGAGTGTAATCACCCAGAAAGATCTGCTATCGCCAAGCATGGAATAAGGGCGGGCCATATTCCTCTATGGGACAATGTGAACGTGCTGGCGGCATCCCCGAACCGGGCCAGGAGGCGAATACTGGAGGCCTGGCACACTGGCCAAACGAGGGCACCATTGACAGAGGAGACTGTGGCGTTACCACAGGCATGCGGACCTCTCATGCATAAATACACCAGAGAGACACCGATGCGTGGAGGAGGACAAAGACAAAGTGGGACATAGCCGACACAGGCAACACGGACAACAAAACACAATACACCGCTCAAACACGCACAAAACACTTGCAACATAAGCCGAGCATGGGTCCATGGTCACGAGGTCTCGCAACGCAGCTTTGTGATTGGTTGATAGAATAGGCCCACCCCTCCCCCCAGATATATCTGGGAGGAGGTGAACAAGGGAACTTCTATTGATGAAGGCTAGTGGAGGCTCAGCGCACGCTGGGTAGCTGGCTGAAACGTTGAGTTTTTAAAGACAAAGCTATAGGTTGGAGAACGGAAAAATGGATATCGTGGATATATATATATATATGTATATACAGACTTGGCATTTATTATGGAATATTTTTTTTTCCTTGACTTGGGTTTACTTTCTGAACTCAGTATATCAATCTGGTGAGTTTCTTTTACCCTTCGGTGATGTCTTTGTTGAAAGAACCATGTCACTGATTGTCTTTCGCAGCAAGAAGTCAATAACAGGATTATATCACAGGTGGCATGACAAAATGTAAGGACAGGTACATATGACAATTGGCTTCACAATCGGGTATATAAGGGTTGCTGCGTTCTGTATTAGTGGAAAACAAATGCTGCACGTCTTCAAAAGTTATTGCCGCTTCCTCTGTAGATGGTCCGTCAACTTGACAATGCTGTTTGTCATGGAGTGGTGGCTTTACGAAATTCCGGCATGAAACAGCGTGCTATTGCTCGGCAGTATGGCATCACTCAAGGTCAGGTGTCACAGATCCTGAAACGAAATGCTCAGAGGGGCGTCCCTACTCCAATACCGAGGGCAGGACGTCCCCGCAGAACCACAAGGAGGGATGATTGCCAGCTGCACCGGCTAGTCCGCAATGGCCGTACCAAGTCAGCTAATCGGCTTAGGGCTGAGTGGCAGCAACTGACAAATTTGCCTGTATCCAGAAGGCTAGTCAACCAACGACTGGTTCAAGCAGGCTATCGTGCCAGGCATCCCCTGAGAAAGCCACGCCTGACCAGACAACACCGCCAGCGCCGATTGCAGTGGGCCAGAGAGCACCGTCAATGGCAGCCAGGACACTGGAATCACGTGATCATCAGTGACGAGTCTAGATTTCTGGTCTGTCGTCAAAATGGCCGCGTCCGAGTGTGCAGACAAGTGCATGAAGCCTTCAACAAAGATTGTATAGTGCCAAGAGTCCAAGCTGGAGGCGGTGGGGTGACCGTTTGGGGTGCTTTTCATGCAGGGGGCAAAACTGACCTGCTTGTTCTGAATGGAAACCTGAACCAGTTCAAGTGCAGGGCCATTCTGGAAGAAACATTGCTTCCATTTGCTCGTGCAGCCTTTCGAGGAAACTGTCTTCCAAGATGACAATGCATGGCCTCATCATGCTCGCATGATCCAACACTTTCTTGCTGACCGTGGTGTAGAGCATATGGAGTGGCCTGCCATGTCCCCGGATATGAATCCGATAGAGAACTTGTGGGCAGAATTAACGTGTCAAATCGACCACTTGGACCAGCAGCCAACCTCTGTGCGTGAATTGCAGCAGACTATTGTCACTGCAAGGCAAGCGATTCCTGTCCAAACCTTGGCAAATCTCGTGAACAGCATGCCTCAACGTGTACGTGCTCTCCTGAATGCTCGTGGGCGTTACACAAAGTACTGAACTGTAATTTTACTGTCCGTAATCCCAGTCATAATTTAAGTTTTGCTTTTGTTAAAAAAAATTTTGGCTAATGTGCAAAACAAGAAAACGTCATGCGTAGCACGATACTTGCAAAATACGCCCTCCCCCAAAAGTTTACCATTGATACAGCAAATTGTCCATTTCATGAAGATTTAAATTTACAATCTTGATCAAAGCTCGGGTCAACAGGATGAAAAGTGACGATTTTAGAAATTTGGCCCATGTTGACCTTTTGGTCTATGTTGACCTCAAGAACACTTGGTGGTTGAAGTCAGTGACCAGATATGCAAGTCCTCTTCAAATTTCAAGTCAATTGGATGAAAATTGAGGATTTTAGAAATTTGGCCTATGTTGACCTCAAAAATACTTGGTGGTTGAATTCAGTGACCAGATATGCAAGTGGTCTTCAAATTTCAAGTCAATTGGATGAAAATTGAGGATTTTAGAAATTTGGCCGATGTTGTCCTTTTGGCCTAAGTTGACCAAGAATACTTGGTGGTTGAATTCAGTGACCAGATATGCAAGTCCTCTTCAAATTTCAAGTCAATTGGATGAAAATTGAGGATTTTAGAAATTTGGCCTACGTTGACCTTTTGGCCTATGTTCACCTAAAATATAATTAGTGGTTGAATTCAGTGACGAGATATGCAAGTCCTTTTCAAATTTCAAGTCAATTGGATGAAATTTGAGGATTTTAGAAATTTGGCCTATGTTGACCATTTGGCCTATGTTGACCTCAAGAATACTTGGTGATTGAATTCAGTGACCAGATGTGCAAGTCCTCTCCAAATTTCAAGTCAATTGGATGAAAATTGAGGATTTTAGAAATTTGGCCTATGTTGACCATTTGGCCTATGTTGACCTCAAAAATTCTTGGTGGTTGAATTCATTGACCAGATATGCAAGTGGTCTTCAAATTTCAAGTCAATCGGATGAAAATTGAGGATTTTAGAAATTTAGCAAAGTTGGTGACCTTTGGCCTATGTTGACCTTTTGACCTATTGACCCCAAAAACAATAGGCTTCTGGCATTTGACCAACTCTACCACTTGGTGAAGTTTGGTGAAGATCGGTTGAAAATTGTGACCTGTAGGCCGGTGACAAACAAACAAGCAAACAAACAAACAGACAGACACAGTCACAAACACAACCGACCAATATACTTGAAAAATCTTCGATTTTGCAAGTAATAAAGAGATACTTCTGGAAAACGTACAGAAGTTGAACACAGTACTGTCCGTGAATTGAGTTCGATATCAGTTTACATCACTTTCAAGGATCAATTTATTTGTTTCGAAATGTCAAATGTGGTTTTTGTTTCTTTTAAGGGTCACATTAACAAAATCTAGAATAATTTCAACATAATTCCAATGAACTTTTGGTTCTAAGACATTTTGAAAAGTAAGTTCACCCCTACAAAAAAATATTCCATATTAAATGCCAAGTCTGTATATACAGACTTGGCATTTAATATGGAATTATTTTTTTTCTTGACTTGGGTTTACTTTCTGCACTTAGTATATCAATCTGGTGAGTTTCTTTTGCCCTTCGGTGATGTCTTTGTGGAAAGAACCATGTCACTGATTGTCTTTCGCAGCAAGAAGTCAATAACAGGATTATATCACAGGTGGCGTGACAAAATGTAAGGACAGGTACATTTGACGATTGGCTTCACAATCGGGTACATAAGGGTTGTTGCGTTCTGTATTATTGGAAAACAACTGCTGCACGTCTACAAAAGTTATTGCCGCTTCCTCTGGAGATGGTCCGTCAACTTGACAATGCTGTTTGTCATGGAGTGGTGGCTTTACGAAATTCTGGCATGAAACAGCGTGCTATTGCTCGGCAGTATGGCATCACTCAAGGTCAGGTGTCAAAGATCCTGAAACGAAATGCTCAGAGGGGTGTCCCTACTCCAATACCGAGGCCAGGACGTCCACGCAGAACCACAAGGAGAGATGATCGCCAGCTGCACCGGTTAGTCTGCAATGGCCGTACCAAGTCAGCTAATCGGCTGAGGGCTGAGTGGCAGCATCTGACAAATGTGCCTGTATCCAGAAGTCTGGTCAACCAACGACTGGTTCAAGCAGGCTATCGTGCCAGGCGTCCCCTGAGAAAGCCACGCCTGACCAGACAACAGAGACAGCGCCGTTGCAGTGGGCCAGAGAGCACCGTCAATGGCAGCCAGGACACTGGTATCATGTGACCTTCAGTGACGAGTCTAGATTTCTGGTTTATCGTCAAGATGGCCGCATCCGAGTGCGCAGACAAGTGCATGAAGCCCACAACGAAGATTGTATCGTGCCAAGAGTCCAAGCTGGAGGTGGTGGGGTGACCGTTTGGGCTGCTTTTCATGCAGGGGGCAAAACTGACCTGGTTGTTCTGGATGGAAACCTGAACCAGTTCAAATACAGGGTCATTCTGGAAGAAACATTGCTTCCATTTGCTCATGCAGCCTGTCGAGGAAACTTTGTCTTCCAAGATGACAATACACGGCCTCATCGTGCTTGCATGATCCAACACTTTCTTGCTGACCGGGGTGTAGAGCATATGGAGTAGCCTGCCATGTCCCCAGATATGAATCCGATAGAGAACTTGTGGACAGAATTAATGCGTCAAATCGACCACTTGGACCAGCAGCCGACCTCTGTGCGTGAATTGCAGCAGACTATTGTCACTGCAAGGCAAGCGATTCCTGTCCAAACCTTGGCAAATCTCGTGACCAGCATGCCTCAATGTGCACGTGCTCTCCTGAATGCTCGTGGGGGTTACACGAAGTACTGAACTGTAATTTTACTGTCCGTAATCCCAGTCGTAATTTAACTTTTGTTTTTGTGAAAAAAAATTGGGCTAATGTGCAAAATAAAGAGATACTTTTGGAAAACGTACAGAAGTTTAACACAGTACTGTCCATGAATTGAGTCCGATATCAGTTTACATCACTTTCAAGGATCAATTTATTTGTTTCGAAATGTCAAATGTGGTTTTTGTTTCTTTTAAAGGTCACATTAACAAAATCTAGAATAATTTCAACATAATTCCAATGAACTTTTGGTTCGAAGACATCTTGAAAAGTAAGTTCACCCCCACAACAAAAATATTCCATATTAAATGCCAAGTCTGTATATATATATAAAAGCCCAAGCAGCCCAAACGGTCAGCCCACCACCTCCAGATTTGACTCTTGGCACTATACAATCTTTGTTGTAGGCTTCATGCACTTGTCTGCGCACTCGGACGCAGCCATCTTGACGATAGACCAGAAATCTAGACTCGTCACTGAAGATCACGTGATTCCAGTGTCCTGGCTGCCATTGACGGTGCTCTCTGGCCCACTGCAATCGGCGCTGGCGGTGTTGTCTGGTCAGGCGTGGCTTTCTCAGGGGACGCCTGGCACGATAGCCTGCTTGAACCAGTCGTTGGTTGACTAGCCTTCTGGATACAGGCTCATTTGTCAGTTGCTGCCACTCAGCCGATTAGCTGACTTGGTACGGCCATTGCGGACTAACCGGTGCAGCTGGCGATCATCCCTCCTTGTGGTTCTGCGGGGACGTCCTGGCCTCGGTATTGGAGTAGGGACACCCCTCTGAGCATTTCGTTTCAGGATATTTGACACCTGACCTTGAGTGATGCCATACTGCCGAGCAATAGCACGCTGTTTCATGCCAGAATTTCGTAAAGCCACCACTCCATGACAAACAGCAGTGTCGAGTTGACGGACCATCTCCATAGGAAGCGGCAATAACTTTTGGAGATGTGCAGCAGTTGTTTTCCACTAATACAGAACGCAACAACCCTTGTATACCCGACTGTGAAGCCAATCGTGAAATGCACCTGTCCGTACATTTTGCCATGCCACCTGTGATATAATCCTGTTGTTGACTTCTTGCTATGACAGACAATCAGTGACATGGTTCTTTTAACAAATAAATCAACAAAGTGTAAAAGAAACTCACCAGATTGATATTCTGAGTTAAGAAAGTAAACTGAAGTCAAGAAAAAAAAAATATTATATATATATATATATATATATATATATATATATATATATATATATATATATATATATATATATATATATGTGTATGTATGTATGTATGTATGTATGTATATATATATATATATATATATATATATATATATATATATATATATATATATATTGTTACGGACACGACTTATTAAGATGTTATGCTGGGCCGAGCGGAATGGCCGCCGTGTTCGCACAAGTTACCCGATTATACTCGAACGTTGGCCGAATCGCGCTACGCTAGATCAATGAAGGAAAGGACACAACGGCTGGGTTAAATGACACGACACCAGGGGTACAGTTCTCAAGACCTCCGGAGGAGGATATAATATGGGATATGCAGAACGTTTAGATTACACGGAACAAGAGGTACAGCACAGAAAGGTGGGCACTTATACACGGTCTTATCTTATTCCCGACAGACCACAGACAAACGGGACAAGACTGACTCACACAGGGATTGATGGCAGGGGAGGGCAGGCAGTCGATAGCTCAAGGTGCACATTGGCTCAGGGGCAGAATCGACCCGGTCCGGTCTAGAGATGCGGGGAGGTATCGTCGCGCTGGAGGTGGCGTCCTTTTCTCTCCAAGCTGAGGCGCATCTGACGTCACCTCCGTCTTCCTGCGCATTTCCAGCGGGGAGTGACACGCCCTCGGCTCGTTAGCTCCGCCCCAGATGGAATCGGTCCGCCGCTTCTTATTGGGTGCGGGGGGGTTACCGGGCTCCGCCCTTGACGAGGAGCTGACAGTGAGCCCCTTCGTGGTAACCCCGTCGCGGAGCACATGGTCAATGGCGGCTAACCAAGCCGGAGTGAGGACGCGCACTCCCCGCGCCGCTGTTATTGTTGTTGGTGTTGTTGTTTCATGAGGAAGAGATGCGGGGAGGTATTGGGAGGTCCTAAACTTACTACTGGTGCCATACAATCACATTCTGGTGCAACGAAGAGTCAGAATTAATGGAAACGAGTCCTTAACTGACATAGACTAAGAATAACTAGCAAGATGTCCTATAGTTGTCTACGTGAGATGCGGTGAACCTGGGCACGACATTTAATGGGGGAAAAAGGGGAAGGTCGGGGCTACAGAGTGTTGTTTACAGACAATGGGACTAGGGAATGGGGGATTGGGGATAGTTGGGGAGTATTGGGGAAATAGGGGAATATTTACAAGCGGATATGGATGGAGGCCAAATCCCATATCCGCAACATTGCACCCTTCTCTACCTCGGGGCGTCCCGACCCGATAAATCTTTACCTACTTTAGTGTGGCACTCAGATGTAGTTCCCTCTACTATTAACTCAACCCTGAGTGCGACAGTTTTACAGATGTTCACAAATGAGTAAATATGTCCCCCTGCGACGTTGCACCCTTCTCCTCACAGAAACACACCCACAGGATAACCGAATCGCGGAAAGAATCCTCAAACTAAACATACAGCTGGTAGGGAGTATTATTTACACAAGACTACACTGATATTTACACTACGATCCAGGACCTGTTTTTGGAGGAACACATGCAGAGGTTATGCATAGAGAGAGCACGCATGCCAGCATCGATACACCAACCCACGAGTGCTCTGTGGCCCTACGGCCTTTAATAATGTGCAGAGCACCCCATCCAAGCACCAAAAGCACCACCCCATAACACAGTCAGCACCATCCGGTGCACCAATAAAATGTTCATAAATCACCGGTGGTGTCGCAGCCGGCCGATGTTCTGCCGCTGGTCTTGCCTTCATGTGGTGCACTTGGCCTTCTTGCTTCTTTAAAAATAAAGAAAGGCGCCAACCGCGTCCATTTCTAAATTGTGGCCGTCAGGGGCCAACTATTAGTGGTTCACCTGTATGGCATAGGTGCCACGTTGACCCAGAGGTCCATCAACGGGTGGTGCTTGGCCGCAAAAGAACTGCGGTCCATGGTGGGCGGCCACAAACATTGCGGTCCATATGGTGTATCGATCCAGGCTGCAAGCAGCGAAAGTACAGGCCCACAACTGCGGAGCCAGCACCTCTCTCTCCTCTCTCTCTGCCCCAAAGCCAGATCCTCGGAGGTGGGAGACAAAAGAAGAAGACAAGTGAGTAAGGTGGTAAGGGCGCAAAAGTGCACGCAATACAAGATGATGCACACTGGGGGCACATGGGAACCAGGTGAGACAGGTACGTTCCTACCATACGCCCCCCCCCCCCCCCCACCAGGTAACCTACCCCTTACTGTATCCACAAACTTACCCCTTACTGTATCCACAAAACACAACACTACCCATAAACATCTACTTTACAAATCAACAAACGTCCCTACTGTCTTCCCCGTTCCTCCCATAAACCAAATTCGTCTTCTCTCCCCCCTAACCAATCAAATTTGCCATTTCCAACTCTCATCAAAATTTGCCATCTCCAATTCAACATCAAAATTTGCCATCACCAATTCATCATCAGTCCCTCCTAAGGAGGGAGAGATGGAATCACCCCAACGTCTCATCCACGTCGTGATGCGTCTCACAAATCCACACAGCAATCCTTACTTCCTGCAACACAAAACAAAGAAAACACAGGTGTGGAGTCATCATCATCACCACAGGTAAGTGGCTGCGTATGGTGCGACAGGTTCATCAATCCTAACTATTTCCTAAATGACTTTAACAACTTTACATTACCCGGGGTCTTTCTCCTGCCAAACCATTGGCCCTCTTACACTATGGGTTCTAAAAACCAATTCCCATTGACCAAACTGTGGTGCTTTTCAATTTGGGGTCTCACTCCCCCAATTCATCTCCCGGTGCCTTCGCACAATTTCTGGGCCGCGTCGTGTAGCTCTCCCAGCAGGTCTACCCACCTGCACACCTCCACCACTGCAGTTGCCTCCGAGCTTACCTGCTCCTTACCCTAACCTAACTACCTGGGGAAGGCCCTCTGGCGCTCTCCCCACTCGGTGCCCTCTCTGGCACTGGGCTACCCGATCCACACCCGGGATCCTCAGGCACCCACTGACACTAACGGCTCCCAGAGCCCACCTGCGGCCTCACCTGGCCGACATCCTCACTGTGGTGGAGTGCCCAAACCAACTACACACACTAACAGGCTACACGCCCAGCCATTTCCACAACACTAATGCACCCATCCGCAATACCATTCTGCAACCGCACCACAAATGCCAATATCCAACCACAATTTACCTATACCCTCTACCTAACACTTACACTACCCGCCCCGGGTATCCGTGATGGGGGTCCACTCTTCCCCCATTCACACCTTCGCACCATGCACACCACTCCGTACCACTTACTCCAACTCTCTCCACACCATTCATTCCAATACTCCATGTATTCCACACACCTGTACTTGCACACCTGTGCTCTCACACCTGGTGCCACCTGCACCCTTCTCTCCCCAAGCGCATTCGCGCTGATCCACAACACTCACTACTCATCCACTGCTCCACACACCTGTCCAGTTCTCACACAGCATCATCTCATCTAACTACTCCCCTGTGAAACTTGCGCTTCCCAGTTGTCCCTTTAAACTATTGCGCTCCCTCGTCATTATAATCCACTCTAATCTACCTGCGTCCCCACTACAGGTATCAGTCACTAACTAATCTTAACGTTACCTAATGTCATCTTCTAGGTCCCTACACACAATATAACCTAACCCACCCGGGCTAGTTTTCACTGCCATACACCCCATAATCTATAGCGCATTTGCCCCCACTTGTGAGGGATGGTGGATTTGCCATCCCACCACATCGGGGGTCTCTCTATCAATTTTGCTCGTCCAAATTCCAACCAATTCAAAAATTTTCCATTTACTGCCAATTCTACTCACTTTTCTAAATTTCGGATCAAAAACACTATCCTCATCACCCGTCTACTTATTACATCCTCTCGGTGTGCCAATTCACGTCGCCAGCCCGGCTTCGTACAGCCGAGCAATGAACGCGGGTCGTTTTGTGCCAGCTGCTGGATACGTCCCGCATTCGTGGCAGGGACGGGGGCTTACCCGGGCCGAGATCCCACGCACCACCTCGGCGTGGAGCCATCCAATGTCCCGATCTCGACCTGCCGGCACGTCTCAATAGAAAGTGGTCGCCATGACGACCCTTCCTATCGGGCTGCCCGCTCCGTCTAGTGGAGCCCGGACGCGGCCGTTCCACGCGAGGCCCAGCGTGGATCGCGCACGGCGGTCCTTTCAAACCCGCCGTGGCTCGGATCCCCGCTGGTTCTCGCGGCACGCGAAGCCCGGCACGCACCGAGGGCCCGATTCGGCTATAAGTCGCTCTAACCGCTAAACTGGTTACCGTCGATGCTTCACCTGGACGCTTACATGCATACGCTACCCCTTTCTTGCTCATACATGCAGCCGTTTCCATGCTCCTCGTCGTACCTCTTCTTACACACCTCGGTACACTCATTCCGCTCACCGACTTGGTCACACACCTGACCACCGAACACCTTGGCACACATTCGTCGCTCGCACACCTCACCAACACACCTCTTCGCGCCCCTTTCTCGGTCACCTCCTTTGTGACAATCACAGGTGTGCTCTCACCCGCACACCCAACCACGTGCCTCACTACCAATTCCAGCGTGCATTCCCACTCACGCTCTACCATTCCAGGTGTGCATCCTTCCATTCCAGGTGTACATCCTCGCTCACCTGTCACAACCAACTCACGCTCCTTGTCACTCTCACTACTCTCACCTCCATTCTTGACAGCGCACTCACCCTTACTCTCGACAGCGCACTCTTTCCTCATGCACCTGTCCGTCACACACCTTTCTCGCGCACACTCTCCCGTCACACCCTCTGTAACACTCACCACAGGCGTGCATTCTTCCTTACCTTTGACAGCGCACTCTTTCCCCATGCACCTGTCCGTCACACACCTTTCTCGCGCACACTCTTGCGCACACTCTCCCGTCACACCCTCTGTAACACTTACCACACCGCGCTTCCATGTGCTCCCTCGCACACGCGCTACGACCGACTCACTCTCGCCAGCACCCTCACTCCTTGGCACGCACTTTTTCCTCACACACCCCAGAGTCGGACTTTCTCGCACACCTCCTTTTTCGCACACCAGACCTGTCGCACACTTCACCAACGGCCTCTTACGAACACCCGGGTCCATCTCGACCCCCAAGCTTCTTAAATCACCTGGCGCATCATACGCACGACCATATTGGTCACCACTTACACCGGGTCCTCTTCCTCTTCGCTTTTCCTCCATCACCTGCGAATCCCTCATCCGGTTAATGAGCACATCATCACGATCCAAACACAGACTTTGGACCAATTCTTTTATCTCCTCTTTTATCTCTTTCTTATCCCCTCTCCGTCGCTTCTTAATTTCGCTCACCCCTTCTTCCACTTCTTCTAATTTCTGCTTCACCTCTTTTATTTCCCGGTACGTCTCCTCAAGCTCGTCCTCCAAGGCTACCTTGACCGTTTCCATGTGCGTCCTCACCTGCCGGTCCTTCGTCTCCATTACCTCTGTCACCTCGTCCAACCTCGTTGTCAGTCCCTCACGTACCATCTGACATTGCCTCTTTGTCGCTATCAAGTCGTTTTTTATGTCGTTTTGTGTCGCTTTTAACCCTCCTAATACTGCAGTGTTCCTTTGAACCTGCTCCGTTAGTCCTTTTTGGCCCTCCGTCAGCTGTTCCACCTCCTGCGTCAGGTCCTCTATGCCCCCTTGCAATTTTACAGTCCCCTTTCTCACCTCCTTCTCCATGTGCTCCTTACAGTGCCTCACCTCCTCGCGCACTCCTCCGACCTCCTCACTCACACCTCTTCTGATCTCTTCTCCCATCACTTGCATCTCCTGCCCAGATGCCACCCTCATCTGCTCCATTTCCTCCCTGTGAGCATCCAGTTTGGTTTCTACCCCCATTCTGACCCCCTCTATCTGCTGCCCCATTTGTTTAACTTCCCTTTCCGCTTGGTCCCTCATGTCCCTCAATTTGCCTTCCATACTGTTTTCTAACCCCTCTAACCCCCTTTTCATCCCTTCCATTTGATTCTCCTGAACGGCCATTCTGTTTTCTACCCCCATTAACCCCTCCTGTATTTCCCCTAATCTATTGTCTAATCCCTCTATTCTACTCCCTAACCCCCCGATCTGGGCCCCCATGTCATCCCTCAATTTCTCGCTATTGGACCCCATTTGGCCCTCCAATCGCTCACCCTAAGCATCCATCCGGTTCCCCATTACCCCCATTTGGCCCTCCAATCGCTCACCCTGAGCATCCATCCGGTTCCCCATTACCCCCATTTGGCCCTCCAATCGCTCACCCAATCGCTCACTATCAGCCCTCATTTCCTCCCTCATTTTCTCGCTATTCTGGGCCATAAGGGCCTTCATTTGTATGAAAAAAAGGTCCAAATCTACCAGCGGCGCTACTACGGTCGCGGGCGTGGTCGCCGTGGCCATGTGCGAGGCGCCATTTTGCGCGCCCGTAACCTCGTGCGCGACGACGCTATTTTGCGAACCTGCCACCCTCACTGCTTCGCTCTCCTCATGTCCCTCATTTTGGTCCTGGATCGACCCTGCCTCACTCTCCTCTACCGGAACCCAGCCGTCTTGATTTGCCATAGCGCGACTTTCAAAATTCGGGTTTTTATTTTTTTTGTAAAACACAATCAAATTTCGCCGTTATAATTTCGAGCGCGTGAAACGCGCTCCGGGACCGATCCCACTTCCCGACACCAATTGTTACTCTAATAGTACAATTGGTGTTCCAAAATTTGGGCTAAATGAATTTAGTCCCAGGTCCGAATCCAACTCCTGACAACCAATTGTTACGGACACGACTTATTAAGATGTTATGCTGGGCCGAGCGGAATGGCCGCCGTGTTCGCACAAGTTACCCGATTATACTCGAACGTTGGCCGAATCGCGCTACGCTAGATCAATGAAGGAAAGGACACAACGGCTGGGTTCAATGACACGACACCAGGGGTACAGTTCTCAAGACCTCCGGAGGAGGATATAATATGGGATATGCAGAACGTTTAGATTACACGGCACAAGAGGTACAGCACAGAAAGGTGGGCACTTATACACGGTCTTATCTTATTCCCGACAGACCACAGACAAACGGGACAAGACTGACTCACACAGGGATTGATGGCAGGGGAGGGCAGGCAGTCGATAGCTCAAGGTGCACCTTGGCTCAGGGGCAGAATCGACCCGGTCCGGTCTAGAGATGCGGGGAGGTATCGTCGCGCTGGAGGTGGCGTCCTTTTCTCTCCAAGCTGAGGCGCATCTGACGTCACCTCCGTCTTCCTGCGCATTTCCAGCGGGGAGTGACACGCCCTCGGCTCGTTAGCTCCGCCCCAGATGGAATCGGTCCGCCGCTTCTTATTGGGTGCGGGGGGTTACCGGGCTCCGCCCTTGACGAGGAGCTGACAGTGAGCCCCTTCGTGGTAACCCCGTCGGAGCACATGGTCAATGGCGGCTAACCAAGCCGGAGTGAGGACGCGCACTCCCCGCGCCGCTGTTGTTGTTGTTGGTGTTGTTGTTTCATGAGGAAGAGATGCGGGGAGGTATTGGGAGGTCCTAAACTTACTACTGGTGCCATACAATCACATTCTGGTGCAACGAAGAGTCAGAATTAATGGAAACGAGTCCTTAACTGACATAGACTAAGAATAACTAGCAAGATGTCCTTTCGTTGTCTACGTGAGATGCGGTGAACCTGGGCACGACATTTAATGGGGGAAAAAGGGGAAGGTCGGGGCTACAGAGTGTTGTTTACAGACAATGGGACTAGGGAATGGGGGATTGGGGATAGTTGGGGAGTATTGGGGAAATAGGGGAATATTTACAAGCGGATATGGATGGAGGCCATATCCCATATCCGCAACAATATATATATATATATATATATATATATATATATATATATATATATATATATATATATATATGTACATACATACATATATATGTATATATATATACACATACATACATACATACATACATACATACACACACATATATACATACATACATACATACATACATACATACATTCACGTGAAAAAGTAAGTACACCCAATGTAAAGTTTTGACTTTTTAAACATATTTCAACATACAGCCATTTGATCTTCATTTCAACAATATTGATAGATAAAGGTGATATAATATAACAAATATCATGAAACATTTACATTTTGTCATCCATTGTATAATTTAAATAAACATAAATGCAAATTTTGCATGTGGAAAAAGTAAGTACACCCCGACATTTATCACTACTTCAAATACCTAAAATTAGAATCAGGTGCATCAGCTCAGGTGCAAATGATTAGAACATTGTGAGAGAGGATCTTGGAGGAACTTGTCTTATTTAATCCTCAGACATTTAGTTTGGTTTGCTCTTTGTTGTTGAAGTGTTCGACGTCACCATGCCTAGATCAAAAGAGCTCTCTGAGGCCTTCAGAAAGAAGGTTATAGATGCCTCAGAGTCTGGGAAGGGATTTAAAAAGAACTCCAAACAATTTGAAATCAATCAGTCGACTGTCCGGAAGATCATCTTCAAGTGGAGAAGATTCCAAACAACTGCCAACTTGTTCAGGCCAGGCCGCCCCAGCAAGTTCAGCCCGAAAGCAGACCGCAAGATGCTGAAAGAAGTCTCTAAGAACCCCAGAATGTCATCACGGGACCTACAAGTAGCTCTTGCCATTGTTTAGTGTCAAAGTGCATGAGTCTACCATTAGAAAGAGGCTGCACAAATTTGATCTACATGGGAGGTGTGCCAGGAGGAAACCTTTGCTGTCCAGAAAGAACATCAGGGCAAGACTAAAGTTTGCCAATGAACACCGAGGCAAAGACCAGCATTTCTGGAACAATGTGCTCTGGACAGATGAGTCAAAGCTAGAGCTATTTGGCCACAGTACCAGAAGACATGTTTGGCGAAAACCAAAGACAGCATTTGACCACAAGAACCTGATACCAACTGTAAAGCATGGTGGTGGAAATATTATGGTTTGGGGCAGCTTTGCTGCATCAGGGCCTGGGCAGCTCACCATCATGGAACCCACTATGAATTCTTCATTGTACCAGAGGGTGCTTGAGGATAATGTGAGGCCATCTGTCGGAAAGTTGAAGCTCAACCGAAGGTGGACCTTGCAACATGACATGACCCTAAACATACCAGTAAATCCACCAAGAAAAGGCTGAAAAGAAAGAAATGGAGGGTTCTGGAATGGCCAAGTCAAAGCCTGGATCTAAATCCCATCGAGATGTTGTGGGGGGACTTGAAACGAGCTGTGCATGCACGAAACCCCTCAAACATCACACAGCTGAAAGAATTCTGCATGGAGGAGTGGACAAAAATTTCTCCCAGTCGATGTCAGAGACCTGTAGACAGTTATAAGAAACGCCTACTTGAGGTTGTTTCTGCCAAAGGGGGCAATACCACCTGTTAGAGCCAAGGGTGTACTTACTTTTTCCACATGCAAAATTTGCATTTATGTTTATTTAAATTATACAATGGACTACAAAATGTAAATGTTCCATGATATTTATTCTATTATATCACCTTTATCTATCAATATTGTTGAAATGAAGATCAAATAGCTGTATGTTGAAATATGTTGAAAAAGTCAAAACTTTACATGGGGTGTACCTACTTTTTCACATGACTGTATATACACACAATACAGGGCCAAATGTATGCGGACACCCATTCTAATCGGTGGATTCGGCTGTTTCAGCCACACCCATTGCTGACAGATACATGTAATCAAGCACACAGCCACACAATCTCCATTGGCAGAAACAAACATTGGCAGTGGAATGGGTATTGAAAAGCTCAGTGACTTTCAACGTGGCACCGTCATAGGATGCCACCTTTCCAACAAATGGGTTCGTCAAATTTCTGCCCTGTTAGAGCTGCCCCGGTCAACTGCAAGTGCTGTTCTTGTGAAGTGGAAACGTCTGGGAGAAACAACAGCTCAGCCACGAAGTTATTGGCTACACAAGCTCACAGAATGGGACCGCCGAGTGCTGAAGTGCGTGGCGCGTAAACATTGTCTGTCTTCAGTTGCAACACTCACTACCAAGTTCAAAACTGCCTCTGGAAGCAACGTAAGCACAACAACTGTTCATCGGGAGCTTCATGAAATGGGTTTCCATGGCCGAGCAGCCGCACACAAGCCTAAGATCACCATGCGCAATGCCAAGCGTCGGCTGGAGTGGTGTAAAGCTCTCCGCCATTGGACTCTGGAGCAGCGGAAACGCGTTCTCTGGAGTGGTGAATCACGCTTCACCATCTGGCAGTCCGACGGACTAATTTGGGTTTGACGGATGCCAGGAGAACGCTACCTGCCAGAATGTATAGTGCCAACTGTAAAGTTTGGTGGAGGAGGAATAATGGTCTGGGGCTGTTTTTCATGGTTCGGGCTCAGCCACTTTGTTCCAGTGAAGGGAAATCTTAACGCTACAGGATACAATGACATTCTAGATGATTGTGTGCTTCCAACTTTGTGGCAACAGTTTGGGGAAGGCCCTTTCCTGTTTCAGCATGACAATGCCACCGTGCACAAAGCAAAGTCCATACAGAAATGGTCTGTCGAGATCGGTGTGGAAGAACTTGACTGGCCTGCACAAAGCCCTAACCTCAACCCCATCGAACACCTTTGGGATCAATTCTCACTTCAATCACACTCCTCCCTCCAGGTCTTCAAAACAGCTGTTCACCACCATCTCTTATCTTCCCCCATCCAAAACCTTGATCTTTTCTACCCCCACTAATTCACCCCAGATCCACCTTGTTTGAAATTCCAACTTCTTTCCTGGAAGTCTTGGCAGTGTCCATATGTTTTATACCTCTCCCACCCCCCCCTTCCCATGCCTCCCCCCCAAAGCCCTCTCCCTCCCACAGTTCTCTCGATGTCTCCATGTCTCTCGGTCCCTGCTCTCAAATGTTGTGTTTGTGTCCTTCCCCCTCTCTCCCCATCTTGTCTACCGCTCCCGATGTTATTTGTTTTGTGTGTCTGTTTGTCTTTCTGTGTGATTAATGTTCGCTCTTTCACGAGCCTCGATCTTGTATTAAACAACAACAACAACAAAAAAAAAAAAAAAAAAATTGGAACGCTGACCGAGCCAGGTCTAATCGCCCAACATCAGTGCCCGACCTCACTAATGCTCTTGTGGCTGAATGGAAGCCATTCCCCGCAGCAATGTTCCAACATCTCGTGGGAAAGCCTTCTCAGAAGAGTGGAGGCTGTTATGGCAGCAAATGGGGGACCAACTCCATATTAATGCTCATGATTTTGGAATGAGTTGTTTGACGAGCACATACCAGGTGTGATGTTCAGGTGTCCACATACTTTTGGCCATGTTGTTTATGTGTGTGTGTGTGTATATATATATATATATATATATATATATATATATATATATATATATATATATATATATATATATATATATATATATACATATATATATATATATATATATATATATATATATATGTATATATGTATAATATATATATATACACATATACAGTATATACTGTATATATAAACAACTATCCAAATTCACTTTTATAGAATAGACGATAGATAAACATCATTATTATAGTACTTATAATAAAGTGGCTCCTCTTGTTCTGCTTACTTTTTTGCCTTTTCATCTTCAATTTTAAACTACCAGGAGCTGGACCAAAACCACTCCATCGCACACGAGCAACAACATCGCAGCAAGGAAGAGGATCCAATCATCCCTTTTGGAGAGGAACCCACAGTGTCCAAGTGGGGAGCGATCTCTAGATCAGCTCGGACCGGCATTCGAAACACTGGACCTGTGCAGGCAACGGCTGCACAGGGTCATGCGACGCTTCCTGTCAGTGCCAACGGTCAGTTCCATCACTTCGTTAAATCCACTTTCCTCCTTTATGATGATTTGATTGCTGGGCCATCTGCTGTGTTGCAATTTCACTGCACGGTAACAACTTATTTGGGCTATTTCTTTCTTTCTTTCACATATTGGGAATAGAGCACATTTTATGTATTATAGAATATCGCATAATATAATATAGCATAGAATATTTCACATTTTCATTGTGAAAGATGATGGGAATAGAGCCTGTGATGGATGTTATGAAGAGAAACAGGTTGAGATGGTTTGGTCACGTGTTGAGGAAGGATGAAAGTGGCTGGTGGAGAAGAATGGTGGAAATGAATGTAGAAGGAAGTCGAGGATGGGGAAGACCGAGAAAGACTTGGCTAAAGGTGGTGGAAGAAGAAATGCAGACAAGGGGAGATGTAGAAAATAGGGCAAAATGGAGAAGATTGTCACGGGGCTCGAAAGGCTAACCCCCGCTCCAGCAGGGAAAATGGCTTTAAAATGCCTGTTGTGTTGTTTGTTGTGTTGTATATATTGGATGTTGGGGGAAGCTAATTTGAGGAAATTACAATTGAGAAAAGTAGGGGTATGTGTAAATGTGGGAGAGAATGGAGGAAAAGGTAGTGTATGAGTATTTGCAGTGTGGGCAAAAGGGGTATAATTAAGTCAGAAAGTGGACACAGTGGCTCAACATTACGCCATACTTGCATAATGGACTCTTATGTCCTCTCTCTCATATCCTTTCATCTTCTTGTTTTGTTTTCTTTTTAACCTGTATTTTTTTCAGATTACTGTATGTCATCACACAGCAGTACCTGGAGTTGGACAACCTATCCATTTGAGGGCAATGCCACCACACCACCTCATAATAAAGACAGGTGTGTTGGCAACAATTTCTGCGATTATAATATGCATAAATGCTGTGAAGTGAAGAGTCGGTCATTATGTGCCAGAACACGAGACAAATATCAAATTCCTGTTTTCACTTGCACAATGCGCAATGGAGTGACGATCTGTCCAAGGTTTGTTCAAAGCCTCAGAAACATTCGGAAACACTTGTGACTTCTTGTGGGTGCATCTATGCTCTGTCAACAGCGATATGATGCAGGACTGCACAAATTGAAATTACTGCTTAACCTCATAACGCGTTACGCAACAATTTTTCAGGTAACCCATTTTGATTTATGTTACCCATTTTGTCTGAAGAAAAGAGAAACTCGAGGATAGGGAAGGATAATCAATTCCTGTTATTGCTAAAAACTGGGCAGTTTTATTATTTTTGTGAAGAACTGGCTGAAGTGAGCAGAGCACCTGTAGCGGATGGAGGAATTTCGACTTCTGAAGAGAGCATTTGTGTTGAAGGAGTGAGACAGGACGACTGCAGTTGAAATTAATATAATGTATGAAAATTGTTGTTGGATAGAATATTAATGAATGATAATCTGAAGAATTTTTAGCGCAGCGAAGTTTCATAGGCTAATAATTGTCTTAATTGAGTGGAAAATGTTTGCTCAACGGCCATTGCTTCAACGTTTTCATAGAAACACACTATCCTGGTTCTCCTGACATCATGGCTGCCAAATGCATTCGCACATGAAACCAGTTTTGACTTTGCATAGCAACAACAGCTCAACGCAATGTTCAGTGTCCAATCACAAGCCTGTAACAACAGCTTCCTGAAACAAATGGTTGTTTTGTTGTTGTTGTTGTTGTTGTTGTTGTTGTTTAGCCCCAGAGAGTCCTCTTGAACATGCCCACGGCACGGAGACAGCCAGTTGTTCTCCCAAGAGCGACCCAAAGATCTCCCACATCCAAGATAATGTACCCCCACCTTTGTGGAGAGAGATATACAGATAGAGAGATAGACAGACACAGAGACATAGACAGACACAGGGACATAGACAGACACAGGGACATAGACAGACACAGGGACATAGACAGACACAGAGACAAAGATAGACAGAAGGAGAGAGAGAGAGGTAGGGAAAGAGAAAGAGAAAGATTGTGGGAAAGTGAGAGAGAAAGAGAAAACAAGGAGAGAGAGTTTAATTGAATTGAATTCGAACACCATTTATTTTTGATAAAACACAAACAAGTCAATCCATAAAAGAGACGAAAAGAAGAAAACTATTTACAGAAGAAATGAGGTAAAAAAGAAAAAACAGAAATCACACTCCTCAATGCATTTGTTCGAAAATTAAAACCAGTCTTGAGTCCTTGCCAATACGGAAGGTCTAGTTAACCCATCATTTCCATTCAAAGAGTTTATCATTCTCGTTGATCACATGGTAATATTTTTCCTTGATTTGTAAATTACATATTTTTCACTGACAATCAAGAAGTTCAAGAGCGCCCCAGAGTTTTTACAGCAGAGGGTAAAATATACACCAAAAATATACATATATGTGAAGTGAGTAGAATGGCACTCGATAGAGCACATACCTCCGCCAGGCTGACCAGTTCACATGTTGAATCCCACTGAAGGGCAGGATCTGGATTCTGACCTGAACCAAAATCTAATTTGCTTGTTCTTGTCACCTAACAAACTCATCCACACAATTTTGTAATAAGTCATCCACAACTGTTTGACATATTGTGCTATATGTATATCGTTTTTGGCCCTGTCACTCAATGGTGAAGAATCACTTTCAAAAAATCTCTTCTATCCGGATCCAGATTCGGATCTTCACCAAAATCTAATCATTTCATCCTTGTCACACACCCATCCTGTCCATCAAGTTTTGTCCGAATCCATTCACAACATTTTGAGATATCCTGTTCATAAACAGACAGGGGTGAAAACGACCTCCGCCCACCTTCGGTGGTGGAGGTAAAAATAAGAGACAATTTGTCGGAATAGAATGCAATCACAGAAAAAGAGGTGCTAATCTTCACTGGACAAAGGCATGAAAAATATCCTCCTGCTTGCAGAAGGGGCAAGTTACCAGCACTGAAACATTCAGGTGGTGAACAGGGGGGTTTGTGTTAGCCTCCATTGGATATCCACTAGGAACCCATAAATGGTTGGAACAAACAAGTTATGCCACAGTGGAGAAGAAGGAAACACCGGCCCAAAATGTTCTGACCACAAGGCTATGCATGTCACTCCAGAGAGGGATGAGACTTGTTTTTCTCTAATGAGTTTATAAATACCAGCCTTGATTAATAAATGAAATGGAGAAAGAATAGCATCATCATTGGACTGCAAAGAGGGGAGAACCTTAATTTCGGGGAATGATATCCGAAAATCCTCCACATTTCCGGCACCTTCCCAGCCAATGTTTAGCTGCCTGAATTTTCTTATGACTGTGCATACGATTTGGTGAACAATTCAAACAGATCTTTAGCTAGTCACCATCATCCCAGCAGACCTCCACGTGGTCCCAGATGTAATTTGTTTCACCATTCCTTCCCAATTCTTCATTTTCATTTCACAATTGCTGAGGTAAACTCCAAGCTATTTGACATCATCCGTTTTCAATACTAAATTATTTGGGTGATGTGGCAATCGTAATGAAGGGTTGCCTGAACTACACCATAAGACTGCACTTTTTGTCCAATTTACCTGACTGGAGGAGGCTGCAGAGAAGTCTTTTTTTTAAGCAACGCTGTACTGTAGCAACATACATCATCAAACATCATCAGCATAAACTGTTACTATAAATTTTGAACCACCTTCAGCCCCCATATGGGCCATATTGTGATGTATTCGATACCTGAAAGATGCCAAAAGTGGTTCAAGGGCAATTGCGTAAAACAGTCCAGAAAGGGGTTAGCCTTGGCGGATACTCCGTCGAAAGGGAAAAGGGGGACCGAAACTGTCATTTACTTTCATCACATAGAAAGTGTTTGTATAGAAACGTTTCACATACAAAATGAAAGTTTCACCAAAACCGATCCCCTTGAGAACAGAAAACAAGTATCTATGATCAACACGATTAAAGCCCTTGTTTTGATCAAGAAACAATAACCCAAAACTGGCACACAAGTACTTATTACAGGAAATAATATCTCGTACCAAAAACAAAATGTCATGAAAGGACCAGGACCTTCTGCGGACACAGTAGGTGTCTGGTCTGGATGCACAACAGAGCTGACCACAGTTTTCAGCCGGTTTGCTAATACTTCAGACAAAATATTGCAATCAGCGCACAGTGAGGAGACAGGTCACCATGTCACAATAAATTGAGTGTTCTCAGTCTTCGGCAACAGGCATGCGATGACCCTTCTACAGGACAAATGAAGTTCTCCAACACGAAGGCTTTCGTCCAGGACTTCAAGCAGATTGGATCCCACAGGATTCCAAAAGGTCGTATAAAACTCTCTGGCAACCCATAAATCACAGAGGCTTTACCATCTTTGAAGCCTCGCATAGATGCTTCAAGTTCTTCAGCCAAGATTGATGAGTTCAGTGTGTGTTTCTTGTCCTCCTCGACTTTCGGAAGCTCAGCGATCAGCTCCTGTAATTTATTTTCCCACACACAGCTTAAAAGGCTTCTTTAATTTTTTTAGCACTTGGCAGAAGAGCATTGAGCAACCAAATACGTGTCACTACCTGATGTCAGAAGTAAACGAAAGGACATTGAAACCAAGCTATGATCTGTAAACCCTGTTGGAAGTATTTGGGTAATAGATACCACATTCAGCATTGGCTTGTTCACATAGAATCTGTCTAGCCTTACCATTGACATGATGCCATCATGGCATCTGCACCATGCGTAACTCTGTGAAGTTAGATGCTGCAAACTCCATACGTCCCAAAAACAATAGTTCTTGATGAGGTTCTCCAAAACCTACACAGAAGCAACGTGGGGTTCATACCCATTCTTGTCAACCAAGGATTAATTATACAATTGAAATCCTCCGCAATAGAGTTGAGAGCAGCTGCATCCAGTCCTTTTACAAATACCTGCAAAAATATTCTTCTTTCGAGAGGTTCACTTGGTTGGTACGTTTACAATAATAATGTTTTGTGTATTAAAATAGAACTCCACCGCCATCAGATAAGCCTTGTAAATCTCCTTAAAAACAATAATAATGTTTTGTGTATTAAAATACAACTCCACCACAATCAGATAAGCCTTGTAAATCTCCTTAAAAACAATAATAATGTTTTGTGTTTTAAAATACAACTCCACCACAATCAGATAAGCCTTGTAAATCTCCTTAAAAACAATAATAATGTTTTGTGTTTTACAATAGAACTCCACCGCTATCAGATACACCTTGTAAATCTCCTTAAAAACAATAACAATGTTTTGTGTTTTACAATAGAACTCCACCGCGATCAGATAAGCCTTGTAAATCTCCTTAAAAACAATAATAATGTTTTGTGTATTAAAATACAACTCCACCACAATCAGATAAGCCTTGTAAATCTCCTTAAAAACAATAATAATGTTTTGTGTTTTACAATATAACTCCACCGCTATCAGATAAGCCTTGTAAATCTCCTTAAAAACAATAATAATATTTTATGTTTTACAATAGAACTCCACCGCTATCAGATACACCTTGTAAATCTCCTTAAAAACAATGATAATATTTTATGTTTTACAACAGAACTCCACCACAATCAGATAAGCCTTGTAAATCTCCTTAAAAACAACAATAATATTTTATGTTTTACAATAGAACTCCACCGCCATCAGATAAGCCTTGTAAATCTCCTTAAAAACAATAATATTATTTTATGTTTTACAATAGAACTCCACCACAATCAGATAAGCCTTGTAAATCTCCTTAAAAACAATAATATTATTTTGTGTATTACAATACAACTCCACCACAATCAGACAAGCCTTGTAAATCTCCTTAAAAACAATAATAATATTTCATGTTTTACAATAGAACTCCACCACAATCAGATAAGCCTTGTAAATCTCCTTAAAAACAATAATAATATTTTATGTTTTACAACAGAACTCCACCACAATCAGATAAGCCTTGTAAATCTCCTTAAAAACAACAATAATATTTTATGTTTTACAATAGAACTCCACCGCCATCAGATAAGCCTTGTAAATCTCCTTAAAAACAATAATAATATTTTTTGTTTTACATTAGAACTCCACCGCTATCAGATAAGCCTTGTAAATCTCCTTAAAAACAATAATATTATTTTGTGTATTACAATACAACTCCACCACAATCAGACAAGCCTTGTAAATCTCCTTAAAAACAATAATAATATTTCATGTTTTACAATAGAACTCCACCACAATCAGATAAGCCTTGTAAATCTCCTTAAAAACAATAATAATATTTCATGTTTTACAATAGAACTCCACCACAATCAGATAAGCCTTGTAACTCTCCTTAAAAACAATAATAATATTTCATGTTTTACAATAGAACTCCACCACAATCAGATAAGCCTTGTAAATCTCCTTAAAAACAATAATAATATTTTTTGTTTTACATTAGAACTCCACCGCTATCAGATAAGCCTTGTAAATCTCCTTAAAAACAATAATATTATTTTGTGTATTACAATACAACTCCACCACAATCAGATAAGCCTTGTAAATCTCCTTAAAAACAATAATAATATTTCATGTTTTACAATAGCACTCCACTGCTATCAGATAAGCCTTGCAAATCTCCTTAAAAACAATAATAATATTTCATGTTTTACAATAGCACTCCACTGCTATCAGATAAGCCTTGCAAATCTCCTTAAAAACAATAATAATATTTTATGTTTTACAATAGCACTCCACCACAATCAGATAAGCCTTGTAAATCTCCTTAAAAACAATAATAATATTTTATGTTTTACAATAGAACTCTACCACAATCAGATAAGCCTTGTAAATCTCCTTAAAAACAACAATAATATTTTATGTTTTACAATAGAACTCCACCACAATCGGATGCACCTTGTAAATCTCCTTTAAAACAATAATAATGTTTTGTGTATTACCATAGTATAATAATAGTGTACAGTCAGTATAATAATAATAATAATAATAATAATAATAATAATGCATTTATTTTATGTAGCGCTTTTCAGGGAGCCCAAAGATGCTTTGACAGAGTGCAAAACATAATGCATAGCAAAACATAAAAACAATTGCAAAAAAAAACAAGAATCAATAGGGAAATATTCAAAGCAAAAAGGAGGGAGAAGGAGAAGAGATAGTCAGGGGTTAAATGCTGTGGGTTAAATGTTGAATGCAGTGTTGAACAGGTGGGTCTTGAGTGATGTTTTGAATGTGGTGAGTGAGGAGGAGTCTCTGATGGTGTGAGGTAGTGAGTTCCAGAGGGTGGGAGCAGCGATGGAGAAGGCCCTGTCCCCCCAGGATCTGAATTTGGTCCGGATGGGGGGGGGGGGGGTCAGGAGGTTGGTACCAGCAGAGCGGAGGTTGTGGGTGGGAGTGTGTCTGGAGAGGAGGTCAGCCAGGTAGGATGGGGCCAGGTTATGGAGGGCTTTGTAGGTCAAGAGGAGGATTTTGTACTGGATTCTCTGGGAGATGGGGAGCCAGTGAAGCTTGTAAAGGACGGGGGTGATGTGGTCACGGGTCCGGGAATGGGTGAGTAGACGGGCAGCGTTAATAATAAAGGTTAAAATTTCCTCCTCATAGTTAGTGTTATGGATTCGTCACTTCCATCCACTGGAAGCATTTTTAGTTCCATGTACTAATTGTACTATTATTGTTATAGTTTGAGTGAAATGGAGATAACTGTCTTCAAAAGGAAAAATTAGTGTTTTTAAAGAAAAACGAAATGGATCGGGAGAAACCGGAAGAAGAGGAAGAGGAGGCGGAAGCGGAGCAAGTGAGGTTGGAAGAGAAAGGCCGAGCTGCTTTGAGGTATCGAGCAGACGCTGGCGAACGTTGGTCACGAGCGAATATTGGTTTCCCCGGGAAAGGGATTCCTGTGACAGAGTCGATATCGCTGTGGCAAATAAACCTGCGTGACATGTTTTGCGGTTGATTCCAAAAAGTGAATCATTGTTGGAGAGCAGGTACACCTCCATTACGAGCCTGTCCGCCATTTCACCTCGCTCCATCAATTTCGCCCCGCCCTTGGCGTTAGCCTGGTTCGCGTGTGTGTTGTGGATTTCGTTTGGGGAATTCGTGGTTTTCCGCTTGGGGAGCCGCTGCATGTTCATATGAGCGTCATTGTCTGGTGAACCGAAGGTGTGAAATCCCAGTCGCCTTTTGGGTGAACTTTTGCCTGACAGACGTCGGCCCGACACCCACCCAGCGGCTCTTCGGCAGTGTCGACGGCCAGCCGACCTGGGTTCTGGTCTCAATACGACCTTGTTCTTGTGATCACCGGAGCGTGGATCGACTTTGGCCTGGTGCCGGGAAAGTGACTTTGGGGGTGTTACATTTCACTCACGTGGAGCACCGTGAGTTATTGAGTTAAGAAACTGGTGGTACCATCATAGGAATCATATGGTATTTGTTGTTATTGTACTTGTGCAAGTTGTTATGCTTGTGTGATCTTAATACAATACTTGGTTTTTGGTATCAACTGATTGGTGTGGTTTCACCATTGGTCATTGGCGCACATAATAGCACATCTTTCTGCCGTGACTCCTTTCGGGGCTCGCTCGGAGGTACACCGTGACCGGGGTTTGGAGAGGAGCACGTAACACTAGGTGTAACGCTTGTTTTTACTTGTTTCTCTCCTCATCCTTTTCCTTCTTCGATCTGCTCCACGCTTCCTTTTCTCAAGTTTCCACTCCACCTCATTGCATATGGAATATGTATATGAGTGTGTGAACAGTAAGTCGATTGTACGCTATGCTAATATATATGGAAAGGAGAATGGCTTACACGTTTGTAATCTTCTTAGGGAGCACACCGTGAGCAGTGCACCATCCCCACAACCGAGTCAACTGCCAGCAACTGAGCATGAGCAGTTGCGCCTTGAGCTGGAGCTTCGTCATGTTGATCAGCAGATAAGTGAGCAGAGCCAACTTCGGGGTCTCCAGGTTTGTGTTTCCTGCTCTTGATCCTCCAAGCACAGCACTATTTGCAATGTTTGTTTTCCTTGGAACGGAGCTGTATGAAATGTGATAATCTTGGAATTGACATGTGATAATCCATTGCCTTTTCCCAACCAATTTCTCCTGGGCAGCTGTTTCTAGTCTATTCTGTCTGCTTTTATTCATGTGTCTGCCCTTGTGTATTTTTTCTTCTTTTCATCTCCGACATCAATTCCATCCTCTATCTCACCACACCTTGCTGTTTTCCAAACTCTTCACTTTTGCTTCTTTGCTCCATGCTTCACCAATACTTCCATCACAGCATCCTTTCCTCCTTTGCCTCTCCTTGCTTTGTCTGGCTTTCCTTCACCAACTCCCCTCCCCCTTTATTCCTACTACTTCCTTGATGCCCCCGTCCTACATTTCTCATGATTCTACTTCGTGCCCAAAGGTTTAGTTCGGACAGGCTATCTATGCTTTTGGGAAAGGACATGTCGAATATGATCCGGTAGCGGCACATTACCAAATGTAGTTTTTCAATACGGTGGTATACAACAACAACAACAACAACAGGCATTTTAAGGCCATTTTCCCTGCTAGAGCGGGGGTCAGCCTTGCGGGCCCCATGACAATCTTCTCCATTTTGCCCTATTTTCTACATCAATACGGTGGTGTGGTGAATTATAATTGTGTGCCTGTGAAATTTTGCTGATGCACATAAATAAAACCTGTTTGTAAAAATAAAAAAGCATCCAGAAATGATCAGTGCTACCTTCTGAGGCAGTATTGGTCATAGAAAAGGAAGGGGCGGTAATGGGTGTTGTTTTTTGTGGTCTGGTCTTGCAAAGTGCAAAAGCGGCAACGGAAGTTCGGTGGTGAAGTGTTATGAAGAATATGGAAATATCCTTAATCTCAAACTGTTTTTAAATACCAGATATTTTTCATTGCAAAGTGTTTTTTGAATAATCATCATGAGCTTCAGGGATTCCAGAAATAGATTATAAAACGCAGAAATATACCGGAGTATTGACATTGTAATTTTTCCCCGTATTTTCCTTTGAGCTCTACCACACGCTGCTCGGCTGCCCAGCTACAGGTTAGACCTTGGTGAACTAACATTGGCAGCCCCCCCTTTCTGCGCCTGCTCGCAGGCAACCCCCAACTCGATGCTGCTGCAGAGGGAGGCCCGGGCGTTGGCTGCGCAGCCCTCGCCGCTTGGACGGCGACGGGGTCCTCTGGGGAGAACTCGCTCCGACGTGGTGCCGTTCGGGCTGACGGGGAGTTGTTCGGGACGAAGACACAACGGGGCGGTGGGTAGGCAGCTAGGATACAGGCGGTACGGGTACTTGAAATGGTGTACCTTTGCTAGTCGAGGAAAAACAGGGTTTAAAGATGGTTGATAACCCCTTAAAAATGAGGTCAGCATAATTCAGCGAAACGGTTCGTCTTCAAGTCAAAGGTAACACTTACATGGGAGGGAAGGTTTTTTTCTTTTTCAACAGCCCAATCCTTCCTGACTCATTCCTTTCTTCCATCTCCAACTTTCTCAGTCTTTTCTCAGAGAATCCCTGCCTGCTTCCTGTGCTGTACTCACCACTCTGTCAATATTCTTCATTGCTGCTGTTGCACTTTTGGCTCATACAGCTGTGGTCTCGATCCTTCTCCATTATACGCTTCATTTATTTTCACCCTCCCTCGTCCACTCCATCTCTCTCTCTGTCTCTCTTGCACAGACCATTCATTCCCTGAGCTTGATCACTTAAGTCATCACTTGCACAGCTTTCTTAACACTATGCACTGTTTGTGGTTGAATATTTGCCTCTCCCACATGAACATTCATCTATTTCCCTGTTGTAGCTTTGGCTTGTCTTGCTTGTTCTTCTTACATGACTTTGACTTTTCTTCTTTGGATGCTACAGCTTTAGTTGTAACCCCAGTGCTGTCAAGGCAAATATTAGTGGCCTGCCAATGCCCGTTTTACCTCTGCAACCTTATCCGATCAATTGTTGGTCAGCTTTTGAAACGAGTACATGAAAAACATTTGAGACTCATTCAAGCTCCCCCACGAGCCATCATTTTAAATGATATAACTGAACTCATTAGCCTGGATGATGCAGCCATTTCCTGAGTCTTGTTATTTGTCTGTACACGTGAGTGTGTGTTATACCATCACATCTAATACCAAACCCCCAACCACCCCACTTCTCCCCCACAACAGGTGGAAACGCAGTCTGTAAAGAGACCGACAGGATGTCTCGTACGTGAAGCTTTGAAAGAGAATGGGGAGCAATCAGAAATGGAAGGGCCAGATGATTTGGTATGACTGCACAATATATGTACTGGGTTTGCTTATTTGTTCACTTGGGATAGTGATTCATCCAAATGATAAATGCTTTCATCAAAGTCAGGGTAAAATGTGCATGCGATGATTAAGAAAGAGGAAGAATGTGTTCTTGGCCAAATCTAATCGGTTTAAGGATACATGGGGATATCATCCAACACTAATTCCCAAATTCATTTTTAGGACATTACACACTGCCTTGCACTGGAGTTAACGCAAGATGATATGGATGGACCATATGAGTTGGACTCTCCATCTCTTGCTATTCCGGATCTTCCCTTCGAGTCATCTACGACAACGACGAGCACCGCCCGCACTTCTACTACCACGACGGCATCGTGAGTTGAAATGCTTGAAGCAAAGTGTTTGACGTTATGATTTGATGAAGGAGCATCTTTCACACAGGTTCTCAAAGTTATCTTTTCCATAATAGGCTACGGTGATTCTGTCTGTCTGTCTGTCTGTCTGGGGTGTGGCTTAGTCTGTTTGCAGAGTAGCTCCACCCATTCTTGGAGAGGCTTCATATAAACAAATATCCACAATTTTATTAACTCGAATAGCTTTGAGGCCTGTTTAGTTAGGCCCGTGCTGTATTTCTCTCTCACACAGGTTTATTTCAACTCAAATTCGATATATCATTTCATTTTTAACAGTCGCTAACATAGTTTTAGACTCGGTTGAAAAAAAACGGGAAGAAAATCCGATGACAGTTTCCGTTTATAGAACGAAATGAATTCTCAAAGGCCTGTAAAATAAAGCCCATTCATTGAGTCACCCTCATGATTTTATCTCGAATTCACCATCTGATTTAATTTTTATCGATGGTTTTAGACTCGGTGTCAGAAATAATTGAGAACATTCACTCACGCATGGGAAAATGCAGAGATATATTTTTTTAAATCGCGCCATGATGATACACGAAAATACACCGCCTAAAATAACAGTCGGGGAAAATGTCGACAAATATTAAAAATTCGCTTTTTCTTTTCCGTTAAGATATATTACTTTTCCGTTTGATGACAGTCGTCACAAAAACGTCAACAATGATGCCGACATATATTTCTTCGTTCTTATTTCATTCAACATTATTATCCGGAAGTAAAGGTTCACGTGTTCATTTCACGTGTGAAAAAACAAACTCCATTTCACGCGTGAATGGACGTGTAATTCACATTTGTAAAATATATAAATTAACAGACGGGAAATTGCTGAGAGATATTTCTTCGTTTTTATTTTATTAGTTATGAGCAGAAGTGCCGGGCGGGGGAGGGAGGAGGGAGGAGGGAAGCGCACGTACACTTTAAACATGTATATACATGTGGGATGTGGGATATATACATGTGCCGTGGGACATGTGTAGGTGTACGTGTGTGTGTGTGTGTGTGTGCGTGTGTGTGTGTGTGTATGCATGTGTGTAGGTGTACATGTGTGTGTACATGTGTGTGTGTACGTGTGTGTGTGTGTGTGTGTATATATATATACATATATATATATATATATATATATATATATATATATATATATATATATATATGTGTGTGTGTTTGTGTGTGTGTGTGTGTGTGTGTGTGTGTGTGTGTATGTGTATGTGTGTGTGTGTGTGTGTGTGTGTGTGTGTGTGTGTGTGTATGTATGTTTACCCCTAGCCTGGTGTTGGGCTAGCGGCTAGGGTGCCAGCTGAGGATCCTGGGTTCGAATCCCGGTCGATCGCTGAAATAACGCCAGGGGGGTTGACTCAGCCTGTCATCCTTCCGAGGTCGGCAAATTGAGTACCAGTTCACTGGTAATGCCCTGTTTGTCGTAAAAGGCGACAAACAGGGTTGGCGGCAGGAAGGGCATCCGGCCGTAAAACATTGCTTCAAAAAGGGGACCAAAAAAACAAAACAACCACGGTGCCCGAAAAAGGCCAACCCCCGCTTTGCGGGGAAAAATGGCCTCTAAAGGTGGTTTTTATATGTATGTGTGTGTGTGTGTGTGTGTGTGTGTGTGTGTGTGTGTGTGTGTGTGTGTGTGTGTGTGTATATATATTGTGTGTACACAATTGTGTGTGTGTGTGTGTGTGTGTGTACACAATTTTTAGAATTACAAATTGACATCCATAATAAATTTCACACCAAATTATTTGATAAACGAGATGCATTTCCATTCCACATTGTCCGAATGCCTTTCTTAGACAGCAACATTCCCAAAAAACTATTTTATGGTACGGTTGCAGGTGAAATAATTAGGACTGTGAGAGCAACCACACACAGCTCTGAACTGGTCAATAAATTACAACAACTAGTCAGACGTATGTTAGCGCAGGGAGCTACAGTCGGTCGATTAAAACAAGTTTTCTTTAAAATAACAAAACGACACCAAATCGAATTCGTGAAATACAATACGAATAGTAAAAATATTATTCATGAGATCTTTATGTAAATACAGTACAATATAATAATTAAATATACTACAAATCAATGTTGCTAAGAATCAGTGGTTGCTAGGATACGGCAGCATGCCAAAAACCGTTATAAATGACAATTTGAACATTCTAAGTGTACAATATAATATTATATTACAGTACAATATAATACAAGTACACCACAATATAATATTATTCATGAGATCTTTATGTAAATACAGTACAATATAATAATTAAATATACTACAAATTAATGTTGCTAGGAATCAGTGGTTGCTAGGATACGGCAGCATGCCAAAAATCGTTATAAATGACAGTTTGAACATTCGAAATAGAGTTTGATCGAGAGGTAGGTGCTGTGGTCATGCTGTTTGGTCGATTGATGTGTTTAAGGGTAAGATGTGAATGATTTAATGATATTATCATATTATAGAGTGTGTAAGGAAAGTTATAAATATATGATAACACATTAAGTACTATTGCAAGTAAAGTTGGGATAAGTGATGTTGCATTGATGGGTTGACTGACTGCCTGGACGCAACTGAGGTTGTGGATCCACTGATTTACCATCAATTGATGTGGATCCATGATCGAGGTTGTGGATCCGCCGTTTGGAGAGGTCC
>NC_136273.1:535009-595009 GCF_964187855.1 Myxine glutinosa | reverse complement strand
ACAAATCAACAAACATCCCTACTGTCTTCCCCGTTCCTCCCATAAACCAAATTCGTCTTCTCTCCCTCCTAACCAATCAAATTTGCCATTTTCAACTCTCATCAAAATTTGCCATTTTCAACTCAACATCAAAATTTGCCATTACCAATTCATCATCAGTCCCTCCTAGGGAGGGAGAGATGGAATCACCCCAATGTCTCATCCACGTCGTGATGCGTCTCACAAATCCACAGCAATCTCATTTCCTGCTACAAACCAAGAAAACACAGGTGTGGAGTCATCATCATCACCTCAGGCAAGTGGCTGCGTATGGTGCGACAGGTTCATCAATCCTAACTATCTCCTAAATGACTTTAACAACTTTACACTACCCGGGGTCTTTCTCCGGCCAAACCATTGGCCCTCTTACACTATGGGTTCTAAAAACCAATTCCCATTGGCCAACCTGTGGTGCTTTTCAATTTGGGGTCTCACTCCCCCGATTCATCTCCCGGTGCCCTCGCACAATTTCTGGGCTGTGGCGTGTACCTCTCCCAGTGGGTCTACCCACCTGCACACCTCCACCACTGCAGTTGCCTCCGAGCTTACCTGCTCCTCACCCTAACCTAACTACCTGGGGAAGGCCCTCTGGCTCTCTCCCCACTCCGTGCCCTCTCTGGCACTGGGCTGCCCGATCCACACCCGGGATCCTCAGGCACCCACTCACAACTACCGGCTCCCAGAGCCCACCTGCGGCCTCACCTGGCCGACATCCTCACAGTGGTGGAGTGCCCAACCAACTACACACACTAACAGGCTACACGCCCAGCCATTCCCACAACACTAATGCACCCATCCACAATACCATTCTGCAACCGCACCACAAATGCCAATATCCAACCACAATTTACCTGCACCCTCTACCTAACACTTACACTACCCGCCCCGGGTACTCGTGAAAGGGGTCCACTCTTCCCCCATCCACACCTTCGCACCATGCACACCACTCCGTACCACTCACTCCAACTCTCTCCACACACCTGTACCTGCACACCTGTGCTCTCACACCTGGTGCCACCTGCACCCTTCTCTCCCCAAGCGCATTCGCGCTGATCCACACACTCACTACTCATACACTGCTCCACACACCTGTCCAGTTGCACACCTGTGCAATCACACCTGTTCAATTCTCACAAACATGGCATCATCTCAGCTAACTACTCCCTTCTGAAACTTGCGCTTCCCAGTCGTCCCTTTAAACTATTGCGCTCCCTCGTCATTATCATCCACACTAATCTACCTGCGTCCCTACTACAGGTATCAGTCACTAACTAAACTTAACGTTACCTACTGTCATCTTCTAGGGCCCTATCAATATAACCTAACCCACCCGGGCTAGTTTTCACTGCCATACACCCCATAAACTATTGCGCATTTGCCCCCTATGGGAAGGATGGTGGATTTGCCATCCCACCACATCGGGGGTCTCTCACTACCAATTTTGCACATCAAATTTCAACAAATCAAAAATTTGGCCAATCACTGCCCATCATCTGCCAATCACTACTGCCAATCCTTTGCCAATCATCAAATTTTGTTTTTCTCTAATTTTGGGTCCAAAACACTAACCTCATCACCCAGTCGACTCACTAATACCTCTCGGTGCGCCAATCCCTGTCCAAAGCCCGGCTTCGTAAAGCCAAGCAATGGATGCTGGTTGTTTTGTGCCAGCGGCTGGACACGTCCGGTACTCGGTGCAGGGACGGGGGTTTACCCGTGCCGAGATCCCACACATCACCTCGGCGTGGAGCCATCCAATGTCCCGATCTCGACCTGCCGGCATGCCTCAACAAAACGTGGTCGCCATAACGACCCTTCCTATCCAGCCGCCCGCTCCGCCTAGTGGAGCACAGACGCGGCCGTTCAAAGCGAGGCCCAGCACGCACCGAGGGCCCGATTCGGCTATAAGTCGTTCTAAACTCTATCCCGTCTAACGTCGATGCTTCACCTGGACGCTTACACCCCGCAGCCCGTTCCTTGCTCACACATCCAGCCGTGCCCATGCTCCTCGTACCTTTCCTTACACACCCAGGTACACTCATTCCACTCACAGCCTTGGTCACACACTTTTTCCTCACACACCCCAGAGTCGGACTTTCTTGCACACCTCCTTTTTCGCACACCAGACCTGTCGCACACTTCACCAACGGCCTTTCACGAACACCCGGATCCAAACCAATCCCCAAGCTTCTTAAATCCCCTGGCGCATCATACGCACGACCATATTGGTCACCACTTACACCGGGTCCTCTTCCTCTTCGCTTCTCCTCCATCACCTGCGAATCCCTCATCCGGTTAATGAGCACATCATCACGATCCAAACACAGACTTTGGACCAATTCTTTTATCTCCTCTTTTATTTCTTTCTTATCCCCTCTCCGTCGCTTCTTAATTTCGCTCATCCCTTCTTCCACTTCTTCTAATTTGTGCTTCACCTCTTTTATTCCCCGGTACGTCTCCTCAAGCTCGTCCTCCAAGGCTACCTTGACCGTTTCCAGGTGCGTCCTCACCTGCCGGTCCTTCGTCTCCATTACCTCTACCACCTCGTCCAACCTCGCTGTCAGTCCCTCTCGTACCATCTGACATTCCCTCTTCGTCGCTATCAAGTCGTCTTTTAGTTCTTTCTGTGTCACTTTTAACCCTCCTAATACCGCAGTGTTCCTTTGAACCTGCTCCGTTAGTTCTTTTTGTCCCTCCGTCAGCTGTTCCACCTCCTGCGTCAGGACCTCTATGCCCCCTTGTAACTTTACAGTCCCCTTTCTCACCTCCTTCTCCATGTGCTCCTTACAGTGCCTCACCTCCTCGCGCACTCCTCCGACCTCCTCACTCATCACTTGCATCTCCTGCCCAGATGCCACCCTCATCTGCTCCATCTCCTCCCTATCGGCCCTCATTCCGTTTATTGTTGCTTCGATTTGCTCACTCTGAGCCTCCATTTTATTACTCAACCGCTCACTATTAGCCCTCATTCCCATCATTATTCTGCTTACCATTTCTTCCTTATTCTTGTCCATAAGGGCCTTCATTTGCATAAAAAACAAGTTCAAATCCATCGGGGGCGCTGCCACGGTCGCTGGCGCGGTGATCAGCGAGGCGCCATTTTGCGCGCCCGCTTCTTCGTGCGTGACGGCGCTATTTTGCGAACCTGCCGCCCTCACTGCTTCGCTCTCCTCCTGTCCCTCATTTTGGTCCTGGATCGACCCTACCTCTCTCTCCTCTACCGGACCCCAGCTGTCTTGATCCGCCATAGCGCGACTTTCAAAATTCGGTTTTTTATTTATTTTCGTAAAACAAATTCAAATTTCGGCCGTTATAATTTCGCGCGGGAAACGCGCTCCGAATCGATTCTAACTGTTACAAATTTGGGCCTAATAAATTTAGTCCCGGGTTCGAATTCCACTCCTCGACACCAATTGTTACAGACGTGGCTTGGATGTTATTCACCGAGCGGTTTTGGGATGACCACGTCTGCACAAGATTATACTCGATATTATACCCGAAGCCGAACGTTGACTAGTCGCGCGATGCTAGGTCAATGAAGGAACAGACACACGGCTGGGATTAAAATGACGACACCAGGGATACGGTTCTCAAGACCTCCGGAGGAGATTATATTCGTGCGGAAGGTCAGATTACAGGGACGAGAGGTACAACATAGAAAGACAAGCACTTAGACACAATCTTATATTATTCCCAACAGACGACAGATAAACGGGACAAAGCTGACTCACACGGGGATTGATGGAAAGGACAGGCGGGTAGCGATGGCTCCAGGTGCACCTGGGCTCAAAGGTCAGAATCGACTCGGTCCGGTCCAGAGATGCGGGGAGGTCGCAGCGCTCGGATGGCGTCTTGTCTGCTCAAGCTGGGGGCGCATCTGACGTCACATCCGGCGCGGGGCCGCGTATATCCGGCGGGGAGTCACACGCCCTCGGCTCGTTAGCTCCGCCTCGTGGAATCGGCACGTTGCTTCTCATTGGGTGCGTGCGGGGGGGTTACCGGCTCCGCCCTTGACGAGGAGCTGACAAGGAGCCCCTTTGTGGTAACCCCGTGGAGCGCATGGTCTGGAGCGCGTTGTCTGGAGCGCATTGTCGATGGCGGCTAACCGAGCCGGTGGGAGGACGCACACTCCCCCCCGCGCAGCGCCGTGCCCCTCTGTTGTTGTAGACGGGGAAGAAGATGGGAGGAGGTATGGGAAAGGTCCTAAACTCACTACTGATGCCATATAATCACATTCGGGTGCAACGAAGAGTCAGAATTAATGGAAACGAGTCCTTAACTGACATAGATTAAGAATAACTAGGAAGATGTCCGAAAGTGGTCTACGTGTGGTGCGGTGGACCTGGGCACGACATTTAATGGGGGAATAAGGGGAAGGTCGGCTCTACTGAGTGTTATTTACATGCAATGGGACTAGGGAATGGGGGATTTGGGGAAAGTTGGGGAGTATTGGAGAAATAGGGGAATATTTACAAGCGGATATGGAGGCCAAATTCCATATTCGCAACAATATATATATATATATATATATATATATATATATATATATATATATATATATATATATATATATATATATGTGTGTGTGTGTGTCTGCATGTGTATGTGTGTATGTATATGTGTGTGTATATGTATGTATGTGTGTGTATATATATATGTGTGTGTGTGTGTGTGTGTGTGTGTGTGTGTGTGTGTGTGTGTGTGTGTGTGTGTGTGTGTGTGTGTGTGTGTGTGTGCGCGCGCGCATATGTATGTATGTATTTGTGTGTATATATATGTGTGTGTGTGTGTGTACATGTGTGTGTGTGTGTGTGTGTGTGTTGGCCGTTTTTTGGCCTTCAACTGATTTTGGCCGTTTACTTGGCTAACTTGCACTTATTTTAGTCGGATTAAAATATGTCTTGTTTTTTTTCTTTCTTCTTTTTTTATGTTGAACACTTTAGTCATGGACTAAAGACTCGTCATAGAGGCCATGCCCAAATAAAAGAGCTGCATTGATGGAAAAGTGAAGAAAGAGAGAATAGTCTAAGAGTTTTTGAGAAAGTAAACAAATCGGGATTTTTGAAAAGTGGAAGGTCGTAAGTGTTTGGAAATACCTGGGAAGGTAAAGAGTTCCAGAGTTTAGCAGTGGAAGGGAAGAAACAAACATCATAACGGCCCACCCTTGAGGAGCCAATGGCCACACAGTAATCATGAGATATAGTGGCTTGTTGAGTATTCCGTAGTTTTGCTAATGGCAGAGGTACACAAGCAGCAAGTTCTTTGGGCGCTGAAAACAAAGTAATATCTGTAGAAAAGAGAAAGAAAGCCAATTTTGCGGCGTAATTCGAG
This sequence comes from Myxine glutinosa, assembly GCF_964187855.1. Lineage (NCBI taxonomy): Eukaryota > Metazoa > Chordata > Myxini > Myxiniformes > Myxinidae > Myxine > Myxine glutinosa. The sequence continues at coordinate 589,639 of NC_136273.1, read as the reverse complement.
CGGGTTGAGTTTTGAGGTCAGATTGGGAGAGTTGATTAAGTCGGATTACTTTGGATTCAATTCTGTCCAGCAAGTTTGTGGAGCTATAACCTTCCCCAGATGTGAGAGCAGCACTCTATACAAGGACGAATCAATCCTTTATATAGATAAAGCAACTGTTGAGAGGAGAAGAATCTTCGACATCTGAACAGGATTCCCAGTTTATTCGGGGCAGACTTGCCTCTTAGTGTAATGTGTGGATTCCACGATAAATTTGATGTTAGGGTAATACCTAGTAGGTTTATTGAATCACATGGTGTAATTGTGGAGATTTCAAATGAGATTGGGGAGTTGAGAGGAGTTATAGAGAGAGATGGGAAGAAATTGAGTTTTACAAACATTAAACTTAACCTGATTACATTTGCCCCACTGGGAAATCTTGTCCAAATCCAAATTTAAAGGGGTGGCTGTGATCAAACGAGATGTAATCGAGTGAGGCAAGATGGGGCAGATGGGAAAACATGGAGGAATGTAATGTCGAGTCATCAGCATATGAGTGCATTTGCTTATTTGTAGAAGAAAGAAGGTTATTGATAAAAAGAAGGAAGAGTGTTGGAGACGGGACAGAACACTGAGGGACATCGCTGTTGATAGGGAAGGAGGAAGGTGTTGAACCATCAACAATTACGGAGATAGAGCGGTCGGAGAAAAAGCTCGATATGAAAGAGCAGAGTGAAGGAGGAAAGCAGAAAGAGGGAAGCTGGCATATCAGACCCAATGCCAAACTATGTCAAAGGCTTTTGAGATATCAAGGCCAACAACAAAGATTCCCCAAAGTCTCTCAGAGAAGAGGCCGACACATTCGTAATGTAAGAAAGGAAATCACCGGTAGATCTTGCCTTGTGGAAGCCATATTGATGGTCACATAGAAGATTGTGATTCAAGATGCTTGAGGAAATGTGAATTGAGAAGATGTTCAAAGACTTTGGAAATAGTAGAAGTCAGAGCAATCGGATGGCAGTTGGAAGGGTTTGAACGATCACCTTCTTTAAAATGGGCTGTACTAAGGAATGTTTCCAGAAAAGAGGAAAAGGTTGGGTTTTTAAACAAAAACTATTCAAACGAGGAGGCACGAGAGCAAGTTCTGAAGCACACTCCTTCAAGACACGAGGAGGAATGCCATCTTGTCTGTACACCTTGCTTCTGTCAAGAAATGTATATGTCCTTGTGTAAAAATAGTCGAGGCTCTTGGAAGACATAGTACTTGTACACTGAACGGATCAGGACACAACAGGACAAAAGGGAGAGTTGAGAGAGGGTGGAAACACCAACAGCAGAGTTGAAGGCCAAGACAGGCAGATTTTGACAAACAATGGGGTTTGAGAGGGATGAGGGGTTGGAGAGGATGCATGGGGTGGGCAAGATGGATACAGAAGGAAACTCTGAGGACGGAAAACTGGAAATTTGGAAGGAGGAGGAATTGTAGTGGGATTAACGAGGGTAGAAAAGATCACGGTTTTGAATTGGGGACGATATGAGATGGTAGTGAACAGCTCCCTCCAAGACTGAGGACTGGTTGGGGGGTGGGGGAGGCAGGGGGAAGAATGAGATTGAAGAAAATGTGGAAGTTGGTTCCACAGGTGGGAAAACAAGGAATGAATGAGTGGAGATGAGCAGTATCCCTGTATTTAGGTAGTTTCACCAAAAGTGGGTTGATGGTGGACCGTGTGTGCTCTGCAGAAACATAGGGATAGGGGGGGGGGGGGAGGGGAAGGATGAGGGGAAGGCAGGAGCACACCACAGAAGGAGCAGTGGGTGCAAGGCCAGAAAGGAGACGGTAGAAGACAGAGAGACCACTGACCTGCCTGTGGTGGCAAAGTGATAGGTCCATAGACTCAGCTTAATTGCAGTGGATTCCAGTAATCTTCAAAGTCTTGGTTTCCACGGCGTGAAGCTGAGCAAGATGTGAGGCAGGAGACCAGCTCAGATGGGAGAGCAGTACTCCATCAAGCTGTGGATGTAGGCCTTGTAGGTAGAGAGAAGTTCAGGTGTGCCGAGGAAGGACTTTGTAAGACGGAAGATGCCCAGTCGGCGGCTGGCTTTGGAGGCCAATTTTAAAATGTGGTTTGCCCAAGAAAGATCATGGCTGATCGTGATACCTAGGAGTTTGAATGACTGCATTTCCTCAAGAGGATTGACCAATATGAAAGTAGATTGGGGGTGGGCAAAGGAATTGCCAGACGGCATCCAGAATTTTGAACGGTCCCTTCGGAGAAAGATAGTGAGAGTGACATTTGTCAGGATTGAAAGACATATTCCAGGTGTTTCACCAGATTGTGATTTTGTTTCAAGGTCTGAAGAGGGAAGAGGCTGCATCCTGCCTGTCTGAAGAATGAGGGATGTCACGGTAGAAGGCTGAGTCGTCAGGAAGTAGATATGGAGGATTTTCCAGAGAGTCAGAGAGATCGTTGAAGAAGATCAGGAATAGACGTGGACCCAGAACTCTGCTTTGGAGCACTCCAGCCTTGATAGGGAGAGGAGATGACAGGATTTCCATTGAGAGCGCCACGTTGACTACGTGAGTGGACAGTCTTGAGATGGTCTTTGTCAATTTGAAACACCAGGCCTCATGCCATGTTTTTTACTGTGTCTGAGAGATCACTGTGTAAACACCTTCTCGGAGAGCATTTCCTGCTCCATGTGGTTTGTCTAAAACTATGTTCATGCATGCACACACCTAAAGATGACATCACTTTTATGTCTTTAAAATGTTTGGTCACCATGATTCTTGTAATTAAGTTAAGTCTTTGGATTGGGATTAGCTTTTCCCACCTTAATAGTGGGATCTTTTTTCATTTCAAAAAAGAAAGTGAGGTTTGAGACGAGGGAGCCCCTGGGCCTTCTTTTGAGGACTGGGAGGTGGGGGGGGGGGGGGGGTGTTGGATGTTGAGAGGAGGAAGGTTGGAGTGTAGAATGCATCGGAGACTTGTTCGAAATAAAATAGAATATGATCAATAATTTGTCGTTCACTGTTTGAAAATGCCTTCATTATCCACCTTAACACATTTAAGGCCATTTTAAGTCAAACCGCATCTTTGACTTCACACTGAAGAAAGATTGTAAATCCCTGCTTTACAAGTTACTCGGCCAAACGATGGCGAGTGTATTATTTCTCGTGTTGGTTTTATTATCGACAACGCAGTGGATGCTGACAGGACGGCCAAGAGGTATGCACACGTGCCTCTAAGCCATCTATCCTGGGTTTTAATCCAGGCCCAGCTATAAACTGTCAGCCTGGTGTTTCACCGGCAGGGTGATTCATCATTGTGTCTGCCGTCCCTCGGTCGGACGTTAAAATGGGAGTGCCGTCTGCCAGCATTTGTTGATGGAGGTTAAAGATCCCACGGTGTCCTTCCCGAAGGGTAGGTGAACTCTTGCCGGCACCCTGAACAAATTCCAAATTCCTGCCCTAACGACTGCCGTGCGAGGGATGGCAAACCGCCCCGCATGACCCCAGGCCAGGAACTGCTTCGGCTGAACCAACGCTCTGTATCACAGACTATGGTACAGTACATCGGATCGGACACAGTGAGCACCTCCTTACTGAGGTACACACAACTTTGAAATTTTGAACAGTTCTTGTGAAGAGGACCGCTCTATGTAATCAAATAAAAATGTTAACTTATCTCTCATTTTGATTTTGCATATTCCACATTGACCCTTTCTACGATGCGTTTCAGACTTCCATCGTACTCCGACCTAGGCAAAGATACTGTGCTGGTATCTTCGGCTTCTCCAGAGCCACGTCTTCTCGTTTCCACAGCGACGGCCATCCAAGAAGCTGTTGTTGCCACAGCGACGGCCAAAGCATCCAGCCTGGCACATCTCACCGTGCCTGTGCAGGTGTATGTCACCTCTGAAAGCGGGAAATGACAAATGATACGAACGCATGGTCGGACAACAAAATGGAGCAAACTTTTGCATTCACCTCAACATCTCGCTCTCGTCGCTCCTTCTTCAACTTTTATTTTTCAAGTTTCAATGTAAACAGTCGGTGCATCTTTGTCATGGTTCATAGAAGAACCTCGAGTAAGGTTTACAAAAGAAAGCATTCATTTTTTTGATGAAATTTCTTGCTTTTTCTGATCGTTTTTTATTTTAAATCGGATCTCTCTACGGTTGCGGATTTCTTATACAGAAAATGTAAACCCATTTGCCCTTGTGCATTTTACTGCAGCCTTTTTCACCTACATTGCCATGGTGCATTACCTGTTAAACTTGTAATCATTTGATGGGGAAGGCAACCGCCTCTTTTCCACACCGCCGCTACGAGTTGCATTCAAATATGAAGGTATCCTATCACTCCTCACATAATCTCTGAGGAGCACTTGTCCATCCGTGCCGTGAAGACTAGCAAGGTTTGTAGAGGCCACTGACAAATCACTGATTTGAACTTGTGATCTGGAGGATAATTTGCAAACATGTAGGTTGGCATTCGTTTTTGGATATGACCAAAAGTCACTGGGCACAATGTCCGGTGAATATGGCGCATGCGGAATCGTTTCGACTCGCTGCCATTTGAAGAGTTCCTCCACCCAAGCAACCAGATATGGTGGAAGCAAAACGTTGACTATGCAAGTTCCGGACGTTGCTTCCACATGGCTGACAGAAACGTTTTCTAACACCTCACTGTAACTTACCTTTTGGAACACGATGGGTGAGAATGACACGCAGAGCATCCTAAAAGATGACCACCACCATCTTCTCTGCTGATGCCAACATATAAAATATATTTGGTGAAGGTGAGTCCAAACGCTTCCACGGTGCCGACTGCATTTTGGTTTCTGGGTTGAAGGGATTCCCAGTTTCATCCATGGTCACAATGGTGTTCACAAACGGCCTCGCACTAACTGCATTGCTTATTGGTTGTCATATTCGGAGATTTGGAGAGTTGCGTGGTTTTTTAGTCGCATGCAGCATTCGCAGCACCCAGAATGCCAGAGTTTTTGACATTTTGAGATCGGTGTGCAAAAGTGTATCGATAAAACCATCTGCGAGGCCTGTGACCATTGTGATCTCTTCCACCGTTATTCTGCAATTGCTCATCACCGGTTTTTCCCCACGCGGAATGTTGAGTGAACGGCCCGTTTCTCTCTAAACTTCCAAGACCAACTCAAAACCTTTTTCAAATCCATGGTTCACTCTCCCCATACTCTGCAATCAGCCGGTAATGAATGTCCATTGGAGTTTACACCATCGGATGCCAAAATTGGCTGATAACGTGGTGCTGGTGCAAACTGCAAGAGGCCATTTTCCAGTGTACAGAGCAGTCAATGACGCACCATGTGATTTACAGTGCTACCACGTGACGAAGGGCGTGCGAAATGTCCATCCACGTGTGCATTTGTCGTTCAGTTCAGTTGCACGTTCGTGGATTACGAATTTGGACACCTTCATATTTGAATGCTCTTCGTATTTCCCTTTTTAATTTTTGTTCATCACAAACGGATATTATCATGAGGGTCGGCCCGCGTTCCACCTTGGTGCCGCCCTTTCGCTGTGCAAGGTGCCCACTTGTTGCCATCTGTTTTTCGAACTCCCATGAACGTGTGTGTGTGTGTGCATTTTGAGCTGGGTAACGATGCTTTATGTTTTGTTCTTTTTGTGGGAATGTTTTCATTCTCTCCGCATACTTGTGAATATGGTTATGTGTCAGGACAGCCAATCATGCTACTCGGGACTCGGTTTAATCTCGATCTTGCGTTTCACCGTTCCGTCGTGGCGAGATTTATCTGAATGTGCCACGTCGTCATGGCGATATTACACGATGCCCTTCCTTGTTTAAAGTATATGTGAACGTTGTCATGTGACGGCAATTGGCACTCTTCATGAGTAGGCACGAGTTGGTTTGCATACCGGAATTTTCAGCATCGCTCTCTTTTTGTGAAAGCCTTCTTTTTAGTTGTTCATAACATCCAAAACATTTCCGCAAATTCGGTTTAAGTTTCTTTGGAAATCATTTTGAAACGTCCTGCGTTTTCTTGTTTGCTTGAATCTTTTTTTGTTTGTTTGTTTGTTGTAAAACTCGGTTTTCACCATGTCACGACGCACACTCTTTCCTACCTCAATCCTCTCACTTAAATATTTTCTTATTTTTGTTTATCTCGCACTCTTTCTTTCTGACCCAGGGGCCTTTTCCATGCCCACCACAATTTTCATCACCGACCTCTATTTCTCTCTTGTCCTGTTCTCTGACTTCTGTGAAGTTGTGGCTTCTCGTGGGGAGATATATTGCTGCAAAGGAACACCATACATTTGCCTTCCCAAAGACCACCTGTCATTCACACTCCGGTTTTAGCTCCTCTCGGTGCAAGCTAAATCATCGAGGCTCTTCTTTTACCCTTTTTCCATTCATAGAGACTTCTTGGACCATAAGTCTTCAGATTCTTCTCACCACAGCTGCAGTTGTGGTGCGTGCTCAAAGCTGAAAGGTGATAAATTGCCTTAAATGTTTATTTGTTTTGGAATTTCCTTTGCCAGTAAACAGTAGTTTTATTCTCCTCAGCAGAATGTATGTTTTCTAAAAACATTTGAATATGATTTTTGTGATATAATTGGATTATTCATGGTTTTGAACACATTTGTGTGTGTGTGTGTGTGTGTGTGTACGTATGTGTGTGTACACGTATGTGTGTGTACACGTATGTGTGTGTACGTATGTGTGTGTACACGTATGTGTGTGTACACGTATGTGGTGTGTGTGTTTACACGGTGGTCCAAAATGATGTACAACTTGTTATTTAACTGCAATATGTTTTATTATCGGTCGATTTTATGTCTAATAATGTACAGAGTTCGTTAGTTTTTTGTTTTTTTGAGGGAAGAAATGCTCCAACAAGCAGTACAGAGTGATAGTTGATGAAGTGCTCAATCCAACCACGTCTGGGTGACAGCTGCCACACGGACCCTGAAGTCGTGGATGACTCGGCTGAGAACCGGAGCTGGTATGCGTCTGATGTTATTTTTCAACTCCTGCAGTGTGCGTGCGTTGTTTTCGCAGACGTTAGTTTTGAGGTCCCCGAATAAGTAGTTGTCAGTAGGAGACAGATCCGGGGGGTGTGGAGTTTACGGGTTGTCTGTCCTTTGAGAAATTAGTCGATCACATGGTAAATGTCATCTGCAAATTCCAAAGCACCATTAAATGTATTCAGTGCTGCACAATCTTGTATGCAGTGCTGCACAATCTTTTATGCAGTGCTGCACAATCTTGTATGCAGTGCTGCACAATCTTGTATGCAGTGCTGCACCATTAAATGTATTCAGTGCTGCACAATCTTGTATGCAGTGCTGCACAATCTTGCATGCAGTGCTGCACCATTAAATGTATGCAGTGCTGCACAATCTTGCATGCAATGCTGCACCATTAAATGTATGCAGTGCTGCACAATCTTGTATGCAGTGCTACACAATCTTGCATGCAGTGCTGCACCATTAAATGTATGCAGTGTTGCACTATTAAATGTATGCAGTGCTGCACAATCTTGCATGCAGTGCTGCACCATTAAATGTATGCAGTGTTGCACCATCTTGTATGCAGTGCTGCACAATCTTGCATGCAGTGCTGCACCATTAAATGTATGCAGTGTTGCACCATCTTGCTGGAAGATGACCGATTTCATCGTGTTGTCTTGATTCCTTCTCGGTGCTCGAAGGAATCTTCTCTGCAGCTTGTCCACATGTCTATTTGTTTTGACTGTCACGGTTTATCCGAGTTCGTTGTCAAGGAAGAAAGATCTTATTGTACCGTCACGTCCGATAACACACAAACCATCACTTTTTCTATGCAGAAAATGGTTGTTCCATGCGTCTGTGCGGTTGTTGTTCTGCCCAAGATCGCATGTTCTGCTCGTCCATGTGGCAGATGGAAGTGGGCCTCATCACCAAAGAAGATGTCTAGAAATCCTGGTGCTCCTTGATCCGCTGTACAAAGGCAGTGCGAAATCCGAGCCTCTCCCTCTTTGGTCTGGTGCTGCAGTAACTAACTATCTTCAACTGTTACGGTTTCAGATCGTCATGAAAGATTCTGTTAATGGTCGTTCGAGAAGTTCTCATGAGCTGAGCAAGTCGGCATAATAATTGTTTCAGAAAAACCTGCAAAGCTTCTCTTACAGCCTCGATTCTGTCGGATGTTCTCACAGAAGGTTTTCGACCAGTCCTTTAATTTGGTCTTTCTCACTTTGTGTCTCCAAATGTTTTCAAGAATACATTTGTTGGTTTTGTATTGTGGCATTCTAGCATTGGAATGGACCCCATAAAACTGCCCTTGTGTGGAAACATATGACTTGATCACAAGAAAAGCGAATGGGATGAGTGTCCGCTCGGCACAGATAATTTGTTCGACGTGGTTGAAAATTCTCGGGAAAAACCTTAAACTTTGTTCTTTGTTCGCAAAAAGTTGCACATCGTTATGGATCACCCTGTGTACACACACACACACACACACACACACACACACACACACACACACACACATAAAAAATGTTCTGTTTTGGCAAATAAGCACTGCTCATTGCATTGTATCATTTGCATCAACAAAATGCATTGTATCATTGTTCTTTGAGGTAATCCAATTTTCTTTTTCATTGTGCTGTTCAATGGTAGCCATTATGAGATGGAGCCATATTGGTTGAAAATGGCAATTTTTCTTTCCTGATGCGTTTGTGGTTTAAGCCGTGGGCCCTTTGTGACCCGTTGCTGCGACATCAGACCCTCGCCGCGACATGTTCGCATCGGACCTCGTGGCCCCCTCGAGCGAGGTCGCGCGTCGCCCCGTCGATCGACCCTGCACGGTCGGTCGCCCCATCTTCCCCGTCGGCCCGATGGACCCTCTCGATGCCGGTGCACGGAGAGGTGCTGTGAACAGTCGGGTCTCGTATATCCCCGAACGTGTCGGCATATGCCGAGTATTTTATTCATAACGGATGGTAGAAAAGGAAAGGCATATTTTTTCCTCTTAAACATCTTAAAGATGTGTATTGCCTACATTTGAGGATGCATTGATGCTCTCGGAGTAAAACTAAGTTTTTTTTTGAGACGCTTATTCTTCCAGTGGTTTTGGATCCACTGGCCACTAACGTTTTGGGGCCAGGTATGAACACAGCTCTTATTTCTCTGCTTTTTATTGCTTGAAATAAATTGTAGGCAAAAAACCCGTTTTGCAACGTATCTGGGATGGTGCTTGTGCGTGTCTCCAATACAGCAGGCTTTGAGTGGAAACTGTTCTAGGTCTGTATTAGACATCTGTGGTGATTATATTTTTAAGGACTATTGTTACTCCTGTTGTTGGGATTTGTCTAAAAAATGTTTTTTAAAGTGTGATTAAGATGGAACGCATCTGTTAATACAACAATGCCATCGGTTTGATGGAAATCGTGTGTTTTACTCTGAGCTCTTATGGGTTTTACTGAAACAGGCAAATGATGAACACATGCCATTAGATTCCAGGAATATGGCAACGCGGACAGTTTTTAATTTCTCAGCAGCAGTCGTGCCATTTGATGAAAACTGTACTTGAAAGCCGACTGCAAACCAAATGCCTCTCACGGTCATGCACTGTGCCTCACCAGGAGGTCGTTTTAGTATTTGCTGGCAGGGCACATGAGAAATTAAAATTGGCATTTTATCTCTCTCTTCCCTTCGTCTCTCTCCCACCGACCGACCGGCCCCCATTTTTCACCGTTGTTCCACAACTATCCCTCCCTAACTCGCACTCTCCTTTTTTCCTTTTTTCCACCTTTATTCTTCTCCCCTCCACCGCTCCACCAGCTCTTCCTCCCCTTTCCATCTGAATATTTTGCTCCCTTTCCATATTCCTTTGTACTCCCTCCACCCCATTACCATATCCGGCCCCTATCTTTTTCTTTGTCCTCTCGTTCTATTTATTTCAATCTGGCTCTTGTGTTCTGCCAGTATTGCTTGCAGTGCATGATGCAGACAGCTTGTCGGTCTCACTGAATAATCTCCTGTATTTCCTGTGGAACATGGTATATTGCGGCATGTATTTGCTCACCTATGGTAATAAATGTCACTTAAGACCTGTGACCAGGAGCAGATGTCATTTTCTTCACCTCGGAGCACATAAACTGCGACTCATTCTGATTAATTTTGATCATTATGGAACTTGAACTAACTGCTTCTTGTTTTTCCACCGTTTCTTTGCTTCACCAAACCCTGGTTCTGAGAGTTGTTATGAAAAAAACAAGGGCATTGCCCCCACACTGCTGCAGATTTGTATTTCCATATTATTTGGAAAGTGTGAACCGCCTTTTGACATTAAAGCAGCAACAGTAATTTACTCTCTTCCGTAAAAAAAACAACAACCGAACACGTGATTGTGGTTGATGCGAATAATTTGTGACATCATGGGACAGAGATGAGGTGCAAACCTCTGATGGAGATAACACTGTGACCTAGTCACGTAATGCTGCATTGTGGGGAATGTTTTCACATGGCGATTCAACGTGGAAGTAACGACCTCAATATCAGGTGTGTCCACCTCCGACAGCAATCACTGCATCGAGGTCCAGTCAGTGTGTGTGGTACTCTGGGCAGTTTGACCATGATTGCGTAGATAAGTCATGCTGATGCACGGTCGGTCGCCCCATCTTCCTGACCGGATTCGTTATTCTGGGAAGTCCGCTTCTTGGTACATCTCTCGTCGATCCAGTGGCTTGATTATATCTTCTGAGGTCATAAACACTTCTGCTCCTTTTTATGAGCCTTGCAAAATGGCTCTGGTAAGACCCTGCTTGAAGGTGTCCAATGATTTAATTCCTTTCATTTCCTCATGAATGTGGCATATAAAGGATTGGTGAAGGATGTAATCGGCGTGTTTTATGGGTGATCTACACACTGGTGTCTCAGAAAGGCTGTTTCATATTTGCTCAGAATGCCTCGTGTCACTTCGGAAAACCTGAGGGTGCACGAGTTGCATGTCCTGAGCGATTATATTGTACGAGGTAATTACATTATGGGGAAACTTGCATTCAGGTGTTCTTTTCGTCCCTCGTGCCACAAATGCACGTTCAATGAACGCTGGAACAATCCTTCAACAACTACATTATAAATTCGACATGTTCAGTGGAGAGTGTATTGTAAAGAAAATGATTTAGGTCATTACTTTTATCCTAGTGTCTTAATGAGTTTATATTAATGAAGTGTTTGTCAACCCCAATTATCATGGTCAGAATTATATGTCTTGCAAAAGATTCCTGTTCACAGTTTGTCTCATGTCTGTCTCTTTTCCCATCTCCCATCCGTGTGTGTCTTAAATCGGCCAATTGTCATTTACTCACACCTGCACGTGGGTGGCACACATACTTTGTCAAGTCTTGAACACAGGTTTTACAAACTTGTTATTGCGCAATGTGAGAACTCACACTTGATAGTGCACGCACAAGTCCCATGCAGCAGGGGACCAGAGTTGCTGATATAAGGCAGGATGACAGCATCTCTCGCAGACTCTCAGCCCGAGACCCTCATACAGCGGATGCCCTGCCAGTCACACTCAGTCCAGAACACCGAGCCATCGGTCATTTACACCCTGGGACCTCCAGAGAGCGGACGCCCAGCAAGTCGCAGAACACAGCCACATGCATGTTTATTTACAAAATCGACAAAAATCACTCAGAATATAGAGATGCATGTTTATTTACAAAATCAGCAAAAAATCACTCAGAATATAGAACTGCATGTTTATTTACAAAATCAGCAAAAATCACTCGGAATATAGAGATGCATGTTTATTTACAAAATCAGCAAAAATCACTCGGAATATAGAGATACATGTTGATTTACAAAATCAGCCAAAGTCACTCGGAATATAGAGATGCATGTTTATTTACAAAATCAGCAAAAATCACTCAGAATATAGAGATACATGTTTATTTACAAAATCAGCAAAAATCACTCAGAATATAGAGATGCATGTTTATTTACAAAATCAGCAAAAATCACTCAGAATATAGAGATGCATGTTTATTTACAAAATCAGCAAAAATCACTCAGAATATAGAGATGCATGTTTATTTACAAAATCAGCAAAAATCACTCAGAATATAGAGATGCATGTTTATTTACAAAATCAGCAAAAATCACTCAGAATATAGAGATGCATGTTTATTTACAAAATCAGCAAAAATCACTCAGAATATAGAGATGCATGTTTATTTACAAAATCAGCAAAAATCACAGAATATAGAGATGCATGTTTATTTACAAAATCAGCAAAAATCACTTAGAATATAGAGATGCATGTTTATTTACAAAATCAGCAAAAATCACTCAGAATATAGAGATGCATGTTTATTTACAAAATCAGCAAAAATCACTCAGAATATAGAGATACATGTTTATTTACAAAATCAGCAAAAATCACTCAGAATATAGAGATGCATGTTTATTTACAAAATCAGCAAAAATCACTCAGAATATAGAGATGCATGTTTATTTACAAAATCAGCAAAAATCACTCAGAATGTAGAGATGCATGTTTATTTACAAAATCAGCAAAAATCACTCAGAATATAGAGATACATGTTTATTTACAAAATCAGCAAAAATCACTCAGAATATAGAGATGCATGTTTATTTACAAAATCAGCAAAAATCACTCAGAATATAGAGATGCATGTTTATTTACAAAATCAGCAAAAATCACTCAGAATATAGAGATGCATGTTTATTTACAAAATCAGCAAAAATCACTCATAATATAGAGATGCATGTTTATTTACAAAATCAGCAAAAATCACTCAGAATATAGAGATACATGTTTATTTACAAAATCAGCAAAAATCACTCAGAATATAGAGATGCATGTTTATTTACAAAATCAGCAAAAATCACTCAGAATATAGAGATACATGTCTATTTACAAAATCAGCAAAAATCACTCAGAATATAGAGATGCATGTTTATTTACAAAATCAGCAAAAATCACTCAGAATATAGAGATGCATGTTTATTTACAAAATCAGCAAAAATCACTCAGAATATAGAGATGCATGTTTATTTACAAAATCAGCAAAAATCACTCAGAATATAGAGATGCATGTTTATTTACAAAATCAGCAAAAATCACTCAGAATATAGAGATGCATGTTTATTTACAAAATCAGCAAAAATCACTCAGAATATAGATGCATGTTTATTTACAAAATCAGCAAAAATCACTCAGAATATAGAGATGCATGTTTATTTACAAAATCAGCAAAAATCAATCAGAATATAGAGATGCATGTTTATTTACAAAATCAGGAAAAATCACTCATAATATAGAGATGCATGTTTATTTACAAAATCAGCAAAAATCACTCAGAATATAGAGATACATGTTAATTTACAAAATCAGCAAAAATCACTCAGAATATAGAGATGCATGTTTATTTACAAAATCAGCAAAAATCACTCAGAATATAGAGATGCATGTTTATTTACAAAATCAGCAAAAATCACTCAGAATATAGATGCATGTTTATTTACAAAATCAGCAAAAATCACTCAGAATATAGAGATGCATGTTTATTTACAAAATCAGCAAAAATCACTCAGAATATAGAGATGCATGTTTATTTACAAAATCAGCAAAAATCACTCAGAATATAGAGATACATGTTTATTTACAAAATCAGCAAAAATCACTCAGAATATAGAGATGCATGTTTATTTACAAAATCAGCAAAAATCACTCGGAATATAGAGATGCATGTTTATTTACAAAATCAGCAAAAATCACTCAGAATGTAGAGATGCATGTTTATTTACAAAATCAGCAAAAATCACTCAGAATATAGAGATACATGTTTATTTACAAAATCAGCAAAAATCACTCAGAATATAGAGATGCATGTTTATTTACAAAATCAGCAAAAATCACTCAGAATATAGAGATGCATGTTTATTTACAAAATCAGCAAAAATCACTCAGAATATAGAGATGCATGTTTATTTACAAAATCAGCAAAAATCACTCATAATATAGAGATGCATGTTTATTTACAAAATCAGCAAAAATCACTCAGAATATAGAGATACATGTTTATTTACAAAATCAGCAAAAATCACTCAGAATATAGAGATGCATGTTTATTTACAAAATCAGCAAAAATCACTCAGAATATAGAGATGCATGTTTATTTACAAAATCAGCAAAAATCACTCAGAATATAGAGATGCATGTTTATTTACAATAATCAGCAAAAATCACTCAGAATATAGAGATGCATGTTTATTTACAAAATCAGCAAAAATCACTCAGAATATAGAGATGCATGTTTATTTACAAAATCTGCCAAAATCACTCGGAATATAGAGATACATGTTTATTTACAAAATCAGCAAAAATCACTCAGAATATAGAGATGCATGTTTATTTACAAAATCAGCAAAAATCACTCAGAATATAGAGATGCATGTTTATTTACAAAATCAGCCAAAATCACTTGGAATATAGAGATGCATGTTTATTTACAAAATCAGCAAAAATCACTCAGAATATAGAGATGCATGTTGATTTACAAAATCGGCAAAAATCACTCGGAATATAGAGATACATGTTGATTTACAAAATCAGCCAAAATCACTCGGAATATAGAGATGCATGTTTATTTACAAAATCAGCAAAAATCACTCAGATTATAGAGATGCATGTTGATTTACAAAATCGGCAAAAATCACTCAGAATATAGAGATGCATGTTTATTCACAAAATCAGCAAAAAATCACGCAGAATATAGAGATGCATGTTTATTTACAAAATCGGCAAAAGTCACTGAGAATATAGAGATGCATGTTTATTTACAAAATCAGCAAAAATCACTCAGAATATAGAGATGCATGTTTATTTACAAAATCAGCAAAAATCACTCAGAATATAGAGATGCATGTTTATTTACAAAATCAGCAAAAATCACTCAGAATATAGAGATGCATGTTTATCTACAAAATCAGCAAAAATCACTCAGAATATAGAGATGCATGTTTATTTACAAAATCAGCAAAAATCACTCAGAATATAGAGATGCATGTTTATTTACAAAATCAGCAAAAATCACTCAGAATATAGAGATGCATGTTTATTTACAAAATCAGCAAAAATCACTCAGAATATAGAGACACATGTTTATTTACAAAATCAGCAAAAATCACTCAGAATATAGAGATGCATGTTTATTTACAAAATCAGCAAAAATCACTTAGAATATAGAGATGTATGTTTATTTACAAAATCAGCAAAAAATCACTTAGAATATAGAGATGCATGTTTATTTACAAAATCAGCAAAAATCACTCAGAATATAGAGATGCATGTTTATTTACAAAATCAGCAAAAATCACTTAGAATATAGAGATGCATGTTTATTTACAAAATCAGCAAAAATCACTCAGAATATAGAGATACATGTTTATTTACAAAATCAGCAAAAATCACTCAGAATATAGAGATGCATGTTTATTTACAAAATCAGCAAAAATCACTCAGAATATAGAGATACATGTTTATTTACAAAATCAGCAAAAATCACTCAGAATATAGAGATGCATGTTTATTTACAAAATCAGCAAAAATCACTCAGAATATAGAGATACATGTTTATTTACAAAATCAGCAAAAATCACTCAGAATATAGAGATGCATGTTTATTTACAAAATCAGCAAAAATCACTCAGAATATAGAGATGAGTAGTGTATATATGTTGCTTCTGGGACACTCTCATTTTCCCATTGACTTACATGTTAATTTTTCCCCTCCCTCATTGCCCCTAAACACCTCTATTTCTCTCACCCTGTTCTTTACGAACCTTCTAACCTTTTGACATGTTATCCTTATTCATTAGACCACTTAAACAATGGTCCTTCTGTGTGAACCTGTGATCCTTCTGACCTTATGGACCTTTTAACCTTTTACTCTTAATATCATCTGGTGAATCATCTTTGACCCACTCAAACAACGACCCTACAAATATTTGTTTATGCTTGGGAAATAATTTAATTCTCTTGCCACTCCCTTCACCATCTAATATATTAACAAAAAAGATGTTTGAGTTTGGTTCTTTATTAAGATATTTTAACTGAGCTAAGATAAAATGGTAAACCTCCCTCAATGTTCTTGTTTGAGTGCCTCCAGTGCCGCCCACTTTTTGGTAAACCACGCCCACTTTTTACTAAGCCCCGCCTACATTTTGTTAAGCCCCGTCCACTTTTACTAAGCTCCGCCCGCTTTTGCTAAGTCCCACCCACTTTATAAACTCTTCAGCATTGTATCATTTCAAGGTAATACATTACATCATTTTCAGGGAATTTCCATCACATCATTTCCAGTTAAGACACGCCCAGGTTTGCCCAGGGAATTTCCACAGGAAATGACACACACCCAGCCCTTCTTCTAAAAGGCACCGACCACACAGGCTTTTTCAAACACGCTTTCTGCTTCACTTGAGAATGGACTACTATGCCGAAATGGAATGGGATAACTTTGCTATTCCTTGGAGTCCTACTACCTGTGTAGAACTCAACCTTCAGATTGATGAACTGGACTCGAACCTCTTATCAATGGAGGTAAGTTTGTTTGTTTATTTATTTATTTATTTAATTTTTTTTTTTTTTTTTTTAGATGAGACTCATGTAAGAGTTAACAAAGTTTATTTTAATATTCATAGAGCTTGATTTATACAAATAAAAATATTGTATTAAATTAATACATTGTTATTTTCTTTCACAGGAAATTGTATCTGAGATACGAAATGAAAATTCTGCTTTTAACACAACTTGGGATGAAGTTATTTTTTTGTTTGAAGACATTTTGAACAACCAAGACCCCCAGAACGAGTTCTACCTTGATGACCCAGCCAAAGAGTTATACCTTGGAGATCCACAAAATCCTGAAAAAGAGTTTTACCATGATGATACTTGTTGTGAGTTATCAAAACAAAACCCACTGTACAAGTTCTACCTTGATGAGCCAGAATACAAGTCATACATTGGAGACCCACAAATTTCTGAAAATTGGGAAAGGGGAGTTCTCCCTGATGGTCCGCAGTTATACTATGTGAGACACATCATAGAAACCCTAAAAAATTGTGAAATGGGAATTCTCCCTGATGGGCCGCAGTTATACTATGTGAGACACATCATAGAAACCCTAAAAAATTGGGCAAGGAGAGTTCTCCCTGATGGTCCGCAGTTATACTATGTGAGACACATCATAGAAACGCTAAAAAATTGGGAAAGGGGAGTTCTCCCTGATGGTCCGCAGTTATACTATGTGAGACACATCATAGAAACCCAAAAAAATTGGGAAAGGGAAGTTTTCCCTGATGGTCCGCAGTTATACTATGTGAGACTTATCACGGAAACCCCCAATATTCTGAAAATTGTGGTTCTACCTTGGGGACTTGGAAAGATGGTTATATTTTTGGAGACTCGGAATGGGGGTTTTGTTTTGATGACTCGGAATGTGATACCTATCTTGGAGGCTCAACAGGAATGTGGTTATACCTTGGGAACTTGGAAAGTTGGTTTTATTTTGGAGACTCTACCTGTGGGGTCCATCTTGGAGACTCTTTGGATTCTAAAGCAATGAACAATGTTCTTTGTTTAATGACGCTTGATTTAAGCAATATCAAGAAAGTTTGAGGAAGAAAATGCTGGAAAATTCTTTCTTCCCATTTCTACTTCTTCAAACTTGAAAGCCTTGAAAGACAGAATTGGAGGAAGAGAAAAAAAAAAAAATGAAATACATATTTTTTAAAAAGAAGAAAAAAAAGATTATGTTAGGGTTTGGGTGGGATTTTGAATGTGAGGGTTAGGGATGGGGTTGGGTTAGGGATGGGGTTGGGTTAGGGTTGGGATTTTGAATGTGAGGGTTGGGGTTGGGTTAGGGATGGGGTTGGGTTAGGGTTGGGATTTTGAATGTGAGGGTTGGGTTAGGGATGGGATTGGGTTAGGGTTGGGATTTTGAATGTGAGGGTTAGGGATGGGTTGGGGTTGGGTTAGGGATGGGGTTGGGTTAGGGATGGGGTTGGGTTAGGGATGGGGTTGGGTTAGGGATGGGGTTGGGTTCGGGATGGGGTTGGGTTAGGGATGGGTTGGGTTAGGGATGGGTTGGGTTAGGGATGGGGTTGGATTAGGGATGGGTTTGGGTTTGGGTTAGGGATGGGGTTGGGTTAGGGTTGGGTTAGGGTTTGTATATTATTATGACTCACTCACACATACACAAAAGTTAAGCCCCAACTGGAAAGTTGAGGGATTCTGTGTTTGGGGTTCACAGATTTAAAAACGTATCCCCATTATACACACACAAAAGTTAAGCCCCAACTGAAAAGTTGTGGGATTCTGTGTTTGGGGTTCACAGATTTAAAAACGTATCCCCATTATACACACACAAAAGTTAAGCCCCAACTGAAAAGTTGTGGGATTCTGTGTTTGGGGTTCACAGATTTAAAAACGTATCCCCATTATACACACACAAAAGTTAAGCCCCAACTGAAAAGTTGAGGGATTCTGTGTTTGGGGTTCACAGATTTAAAAACGTATCCCCATTATACACACACAAAAGTTAAGCCCCAACTGAAAAGTTGTGGGATTCTGTGTTTGGGGTTCACAGATTTAAAAACGTATCCCCATTATACACACACAAAAGTTAAGCCCCAACTGAAAAGTTGTGGGATTCTGTGTTTGGGGTTCACAGATTTAAAAACGTATCCCCATTATGCACACACAAAAGTTAAGCCCCAACTAAAAAGTTGTGTGATTCTGTTTTTGGGGTTCACAGATTTAAAAACGTATCCCCATTACATTTTATTTATTTATTTATTATTTTCAAGGGTATTAGCTGCTTACTTGTGTTTTTTGTAATTCTTGTGAGTAAAATGAACCCAAGATTTCTTCTCCATTTAAATCATATAATTTGTAGGTCCAAGGGACTGTATCCATTACATCAATGATTTTAAATAATTCACGAGTCCATTTTTGTGTATAACCTTTCTCAAAATGACTTTTCCATTTGTATATTCTTACAATATCACCAACTTTAAACTTGGGCTTTCTCAAATTAATCTCCTTTTCATATTCTAATTTTGTAAATGTTTCCGATGGTTTTGATTTTGTTGATGAATGAACTGTATTATTGTAATTATCTACAATATCCTGAATTAAATACACCCATTTTTGAGAACCGAGTTGTGTGAATTTTTTATTTCGTCTCTCTTTCAAAGTATGATTAAAACGCTCAATAACAACTGCTTTTCCTTCATTAAAGGTGCTGTATAATTTAATACCCTTCCCCTTAAGAAATTTCATGAATATTTTGTTATAGAACTCTGTTCCCTCATCAGTCCATAACTTCTTTGGTTTCCTTTTATCCCGATCAAATATTAGCTTAAAGGCTAACATTAAAGTATCACCCCTTTTATTTTTTAAAGGGACAACCCAGGCAAATCTACTCCTCAAATCAATAACGGTTAAAGCATACCTGTATCCCCTGTCATTATTCAATTCAATTAAATCAGCGGACCATATGTGGTCGGTGTATTTAGAATAAACCTTCCTTCTTTTAAACTTTGTGATTATCGGTTTGTGTAATTCTTCAGCCAAAAGCTTCTCAGTCTTGATGACATCATTAGAGCCTACTAGTTTTTTGAGGAATAACCAAGACCAAGTTTCAATTTAGCATTTATCAAATTTCTCACAATAAACCTATCAACTTTCTCTCTCAACGTTGGATTTTGTATCAAAGACAAATTATACAACATTTCGCTGTCGGCTTTATGTTTTTCAGTCAACGTAGTGGTTTTCCCATAAGCAATATCATGCTTCATACACACTTCGTCAACCCTATTTGTAGGTTTAGACCAAGGTTTAGGATTGTCAGCCTCATCTAATCTTTTATCCAAGTTTGTTCCTGGACCACAGAAAGAATACCCTGGAAGGTGTAATTCCCCTGGAATTCCAGTTGTTGTAAATTTACTTCCTGACAGAAACTTTTGTATGTCTCCTCCTCTTTTAGGAGAGATGAATTGGCACTTTTTAGAGCCACATACTTGACATATTCCTTTTTGATAAACTCTATTATTTTTAGCTTTAACATAAGAGATATTTTTAGATTTAGTTTTCTTTTTACATTTGAGACAATAACTCATATTTATTTATCAGAAAAATTCCGACAGAGTATCAAAACCTTTTTGGTTTTCAACATATACATTTCAATCTTTATTTTTAAAACATAAAGAATCCTAAGGCATGCCTTCACTCTCTCCTCCATTTATTTACAAATAAAAACTAACTAAAGTCAATGACACCAACATCATCAATCACATAATCTTTTCCCTCTTCTTCTTCTTCTTCTTCACCACTTTCTCGTTTAAATCTCCTCCCTGAAATTGAAGACATTGACGTTGTTATTTTTGAAACCATTATCTTCATAAGAGTTGTTAATTCTTTAATTTCCTCTCCGGTGCGTTGAGATTGATTTATTTGCTGTAATACACTCAATCTTTTACGAATCTCACTGATTTCCATCTTTTTATATTTTTCCTCCCTCTCTCTTTGCTCCCTTTCCTCCCTCTCCTCCTCCTTTTTCTCCCTCTCCTCCTCCTTTTTCTCCCTTTCCTCCTTCTCCTTTTTCTCTCTTTCCTCCTTCTCTTCTTTAACTCCTTCCTCATTTATCTTAGCAATTTTTGATATCAATATTTTCACAGCATTCATTCTTTCTTTATTTTCCTCTTCGGTGAGTTGAGATTGATCTTCTTGCTGTAATACATCCACTCTTTTTTTAATCGCGCTGATTTCCATCTCCCTCTCCCTCTCTCTTTGTTCCCTCTCCTCCTTCTCTCTTTTCTCTCTTTCCTCCTTCTCTTCTTCAACTCCTTCCTCATCCCTTGCTACCCTTGAGTTTGAACCCCAAAGAATATTATTCATATACTCATCTGGATTTTGAGATATTCTTGTATCTATAATTATTTTTCTCATAATAGGATACCAATAAGATTTGTTGACGATTTCTAAAAGAGTTTTATATTTCATAACTTTGAGAAGTTCATTTTTATTTAATATTTTAAACAAGTCTCTATTTGTGGGTTTAACAATATCAGTATAAGGCCAGTTTTTAATGACAAAATTCCCATGTATATGCTCCACATCATAAGGTATGTAATACCGAGCACCCTTTTCTTGTAGGTATCCTTGAATACAAAAATTATAATTCTCTTGTAGTCTTCTTCCTGCCATTTATGTATCAGAAATATATGTGAGATTAATATTATGACAGGTAATACCACCCCATCTTCCCACTACCAAATTGGTTTGTATTCCTTGGCTTTCTATCCTTATCTCATGACCTTCCTTCTTTGTCATGCTAACCATCGCTATACTATCATATATTTTTCTTTTCTTAAAACCATGTATTTGTTGTTTATTAATTGTACTTCCACATAAATCCTTATCCTCACCAAGTGGATAATATTCTTCTTTACGAGACATTAAAATCATGTAGGTCTTCTATGTTTATTGAAAAAGACCAATTATACCCTAAATCAGGCATATCATACCCCCATTTATTAATTCGCATATTAACTAAATGTCCTTCTTTATAAAATTCAATTGTAAGCAGGTAGTTTAATTCAATGAGGAAAGGTGTATGGTCAGTATAACCAGGTGTTGTGGTTGTAAATTTTACTTGTTTAACAAAACGTGCTGTTTTCTTTAAAAATATATATTGTGATAAATCACTTAATCTAATTAAGTCATTCGCATCTGTAGGGTTTGGATTATTGATTAATTTATAAGTATTCTTCATATTAATATTTTTACTTACACTATATTTTTGTCGTTCAGCCTGTGCCTTTGTATAATAATTTGATAAATCAATATCCTGAGAGGATTTTCCAAAGATAGAACCATCTTTTCCAACATAAGTCATTTATATTAGATGAAAAATGATATCATAAAAATTTTCATTATTGTTGAGTTGAAATAATACATATAAACATAATTGACCACAACATTTAGAATTAATTTCTTGAACTTGAAATGTTTGATAAACACCATTCTGTAAGAATTGTATAACTTCAACAGGTGGTGGCATACCATAACTATCAAAATAATATTTATCCTGACTATTATGAATACAAACCCAATGAGAACCATTCTGTGTGTCTAAATTCATAATAATATTCTTTGTATTCTTATTTATATGTATTAATTCATCTCATACAAATAACCACATTATCAATTTTTAGTGTTTTACAATACTTAGCTTTTTTTTTTTTTTTTTTTTTTTTGTATACAAGGTCGAGGCTCGTGAAAGAGCGAACATTAATCACACAGAAAGACAAACCGACACATAAAACATATAACATCGGGAGCGGTAGACAAGATGGGGAGAGAGGGGGAAGGACACAAACACAACATTTGAGAGCAGGGACCGAGAGACATGGAGACATCGAGAGATCTGAGAGAGGGCGAGGGCTTTGGGGGGGGGGGGGCATGGGAAGGGGGCGGTGGGAGAGGTATAAAACATATGGACACTGCCAGGACTTCCAGGAAAGAAGTTGGAATTTCAAACAAGGTGGATCTGGGGAGAATTAGCGGGGGTAGAAAAGATCAAGGTTTTGGATTGGGGAAGATAGGAGATGGTGGTGAACAGCTGTTTTAAAGACCTGGAGGGAGGAGTGGGATTGAAGGGAGTGAGGGAGTTTGTTCCAGAGGCGGGAGAAAAGAGGAATGAAAGAGTGAAGGTGAGCAGAGAGCCGAGATTTCGGCAGTTTAACCATCAGAGGGTTGCTGGCAGATCTTGTGCGACCTGTAGGAATATTTGGGGGACAGAGCACAGAGAGAGCTGGGGGTGCAAGGCCGGAGAGGAGTCGGTAGAAGACAGAAAGACCACCTACCTGCCTGCGGTGAGTGAGTGAAAGGCCCTCAGAGATAGCTTCATCGCGGGAGATTCCAATAATTCTGAAAGCTTTGGTTTCAACAGCGTGAAGCCGAGCTAGGTGTGAGGCAGGAGCACCGGCCCATAGGGGAGAACAGTATTCCATTGAGCTGCGGATGAAAGCCTTGTATGTGGTGAGGAGCTCAGGTGTGCCGAGGAAGGACTTCGCACGACGGAGGATGCCCAGTCGGCGACCGGCTTTGGAGGCCAGCTTGGAAATGTGGTTTTCCCAAGAAAGATCATGGCAGATAGTGAGACCCAAAATCTTGAGCGACAGAACTTCTTGGAGAGGATTGTTGAGAAAGTACATGGGAGGGTTGTCCAGTCGATCTTTTCGGAGAGACATAGTAAGAGTGTGAGATTTGTCAGGATTGAAAGACATGTTCCACTTGTTTGACCAGTCTGTGATTTTGTCCAGGTCTTCAGAGAGTGAGGAGGCAGCAGACTGCCGATCTGAGGGAAGAGGAATGGAGCGGCAGAGAGTGGAGTCATCAGCAAAGAGATAGAGAGGATTTTCGAGAGAGTCAGAGAGATCATTGATGAAGACCAGAAAAAGCACGGGGCCCAGAACACTGCCTTGGGGAACTCCAGCCTGAACAGGAAGAGGAGATGAGAGAAACTCATTCAGGGCCACACGTTGACGACGACTAGAGAGGAAGTCCGCCAGCCATGCGTGGAGATTTCCATGGATACCAAAGGAGGAGAGTTTGGTGAGCAGAGCGGGGTGCCAGACCGTGTCGAAGGCACGTGATATGTCGAGGGAGACAGCTCTAATTTCCTGTTTGGCATTGAGGACCTCCATCCATTGTTGAGACAGCAGAAGCAGCATGTCCAGAGTAGAGTGACCTGGTCTGAAACCAAATTGATGATCAGAGATCAAGCCATTGGAGAAGAGGAAAGATTTCATATCCGAAGCAATGATGGATTCCATGACTTTGCTGATAATTGGGAGAAGGCTGATTGGTCTGTAGTTGCTAGGATCTGTTTTTGCACCTTTTTTGTGCAAAGCGGTGATGTTGGCTGATTTCCAAGCAGATGGCAGTTGAGCTTGAGCAAAAGAGAGGGTGAAGAGAACAGAGAGAGGGTGAGATAGAGCAGCAGAGCAGGATTTTAGGACCCGTGGGCTGATGCCGTCGGGTCCAGTTGCAGAATCAGAGTCGAGGGTTGACAGAAACTTTTCCACCTTGTCAGGAGGAAAGGACACGGAGTCCAGGAGCAGCAGGGTACGACTGGGTATGGTGGGTACAGAGAGGGATGGGTTTGGGACACAAGATTTAGAGGCAAACACAGAGTTGAGGCATTCAGCTTTTTCACGTGCGGAGTCAGCTGTGTAGCCTTTTGAGGTAAGGGAGGGGATGGAGGGGGAACAAACACCAGAAACGGATTTGACCAGACGCCACCAGGATTTGGAAGAGGGAGACAGATAAGAGAGTTCGGTCTTGAGAACGGAGAGATATTGTTTCCTGGCTCTCCTGAGGGTGGACACACACTTGTTTCGGGCTTTGTGAAAGGAAATGAGATTTCCTTCCGTTGGATTTGCTTTCCAGGAGACGAAGGCAAGTTGTTTCTGGGCAACAGCCTCACCACAAGATTCCGTGTACCATGGACGGGAGGAAGGGTATGACAACTGAAGACGAGATGGGATAAATCTGTGCATGAGAGAGAGCAATTTACTTTGGAAGAATTCCCAGGATGAGTTGATGTCAGAGGTGGTAGAGATGGGAGACCAGTCCAGATGATTGATGGCTGCTTGAAGACCGTGCCAGTTGGCCTGAGTGAAATGCCAGACTCGTCGACGCTGAGCAGGCTCCCTGAGGATGGTCAGAGAGATGTCCACTTTAACAAGGACATGATCAGATGATCCGATCGGAGCAGAAGAAGAGCAGCAGACATTTTCAGGGAAGTTAGTCATAACCAAGTCCAGAAGAGAAGATGTTCCTTTGACTGAGATCCGGGTCGGGAAATTGACAGATTGTGTCAGTCCCAGTGAGTCGCAGAAGTCCTTTGCTGAGGAGCCATGGCTGGTGAGAGAGGTACCCACACCCAGCCAACTGGCATGATGACAGTTGAAATCACCACATATGAGGAAGAGAGAGTTGGGATGAGTAGATAGAAGTTGGTCCATATCATCAGACAGCGAGATGTAGATGGAGTCATCACTGTTTGGTGGACGGTACAACACACATATGAACAAGAGGTGGGAGCGAAGGGGAAGCCGTAGCCAGAGGTATTCCTGGGGGTGAGGTGGAGAGAGTGCAGTGCAGGGCGAGTGAGGAAGAGAGTTTTTGATAAAGATAGCAACCCCGCCTCCAGGACGAGGCTCAGGTCTATCATACCGGAGGAGGGAGTAGCCCGGGAGAGATACTATGGAATCAGAGACATCATAAAGGAGGAAAGTTTCTGTTAAGCAGATCACGTCTGGTTTGACAGAAGCAACCTGTATGGAGAGATCAGTTAAGTTTGAACGAAGGCTCCGGATGTTTGAGGTCCATACCGTTAATGAAGAGGAAGGGGGAGCATCAGATACAGAACAGGGGGGAGGAGGGGTAGGGTAAGATGTGGAAGAGATAGGGAGAGCTGTTGAAGGTGTGCCAGAGATTTCAGAATAGCTCGGAGAAAGGGAAGGATGGGGCGGACAAAAGGTTTGATGGTGATTGGGTGAGCCACAATGAGGTGTTATTTGAGGAGGGGGAAGAGCGAGGCAGAAGGTTGGGGGAGATGGAGGTGAGAGTTTGAAGGGGGAAGAAGCGGGGAGGACGCTTTGAGGAGGGGGAGTGAGAGGGGGGAAATTGAGAAGCAATGAGGGTGGGGAGATTTGAAGGGGAGGGGTGAGGGGGGAGTTTGGGAGGGAAGGGACAAGGGGAGGGATTTGAAAGGGATGGGATATGGGGGAGATTTGGAGGGGAGAGGTGAGGCAGGAGTCTAGGAGGGGAGGGGCGAGGGGGCGTCTTGGCGGGGAGGGGTGAGGGGGTATTTTAGGAGGGAGGGGGCAAGGGGGGAGATTTGAAAGGGATGGGTGATGGGGAAGATTTGGAGGGGAGGGGTGATGGGGAAGATTTGGAGGGGAGGGGTTATGGGGAAGATTTGGAGGGGAGGGGTGAGATTGGATTTTTGAAAGTGTACGATTTATGGGAAACGAACATTTATTGCAAAATGAGTTTCTTGTGACCTTCGAGTTAAAAATACGTTTAAGGACGCTGGATGGAGGATGGAGTGCAGGAGAGTTTAGGGAATGTAGAAAAAAGGCACTATAGGAGATGGATATTTTTTTTGGGATGAATTGATTTGGTGAGCAAGTCGAAAGCAGCCTTTTAAAGAAGAAGAAGAAAAAGGTGTTATAAAATATGACGGAATACATAACTTGAGGGGAAAGTGTAAACATTGAAGGTTAATGAGTGAAAACTATCTGGGGAAATGGGGGAGAAACACGTGGTCGAAGAACGAACGAACGAATAAGAATGAATAAACGAATGAGAACAGAGAAGGAATTTTTTTTTTTTTTTTTTTTGAGTTGAGATTTACACAAGGAAGTAGGCTATGGGTGAAAAGCCTGGGAATACAGAGAACGAAAGTTATTGGATCACAAACGACGGACCGCTGAGAGAAAAACAAAGCCTCAAGGTTGTACAGTGCACACTGTACAAGGCCTCAAGACACGACACGGCAAACAGACGATCAATTTATGAAAGATAAACACCGAGAAACAACCAAAGTTGCACACAATAACTTCACACACCGAAAGATAAATACAGTTTCGACAAAATACAATTGTGAACAGACTTAACTTCGAAAAACGTGGAGACCGTGTGGAGCTTCGAAAATCCCTCCCACCGTCTCCGAGATCTCGTTCTATATTTGTTCTATATTTTACATTGTATTCTTTCCAAATTGTTTAAACCATTTATCCATTTATTTATGAGAAAGATACAATCCATTACCCCGTTTAGTTAGTTTAACACCCGCTTGAGCGATAGAGGAAAGCATATCTCCAACCAACAATCTAGCTTTATCAGGTAGACTTCAAGTTTTTGAGCAAAATCTACAATTACACCACTTCCACTAATTTGTTTATCCAACTCCTTGTTATGTCTTTCCAATTCTTTTTGAGCTTTTAGTTGTGCCTTCCTTTCGTTAGCAGTTTTTACCGCTGCTGAAATACCACCAGTCAATGCTCCCGCCGCACTTAAACCAGCAAATAAAGGAATTAGAAACGGGAGAAATCCTCCTCTTGACTCGTCTATTGAATATTTCTTTAACATAGGTTTCGTCATTTTAATTTTAAGAGATCCAACATCATTTAGTGTTTTTACTTGTGTGTGTGTGAGTAAAACATCAATTCTTACAGCTCCTTTTCTTTGAATTGTATTAACATTAATAATACAAGGCTTTTGATTTTGAATACAAGATGTTAATTTATTAAGATTGATTTGATTAACATATACCCCAACCATTTATTTATGAGAAAAAACCTATGTGATATTAATCATAACACCATTATCTGTATTAATCTGTAATTCTGTTTCCTCCAAAAGCAAACAATATGCATTAACCTCTTCACTCTCCCCTCTTTCAATGTATAGAGAAGTATCCACTCGATTAGACTTTATAGTTTCCTTTTGAGAACAGGTCAATTGCGTAGATTGTATAAAGTTTTTGAAACGCAACCATATCCAAAATAGGATCATTATTACCATTACTTTCACACACCTTTTGGTAGGACTTGTAGGCTTCCGCATAATCATTTTTTTCCCAATCAATTTCCAATCTATCTCGCGGATAAAATGTGCCATCAAGAGAAACCCGAAGTTGTTTCACCTTAGCATTATCACTCAGCGCATTATTCTTATCAGTGCCTTCATCTCCATCTGGTTTCTTAAAAATGAGCCAGAGGTATCGTGGCTTTCCTTGAAGAACACCTAAATTCCAAGTGTAGGTAGTGTGTTCCAGTTTAACGTGTTGACATCTTCTTTTAAGGTATGATACATTTAGTGGTTTCTTTGAGTTAAGTCTTCTATTTAACATCTCTTCCGTTTTAAGATTAGGAGTATATTCACTAATATACCAACACAAATCATTAATAACAAATTTATTATTATCACCAAAAGCATTTTGAGCCCCAAAAAGCAATCTATTTACATTATCATTCCTTTGTAGTTGAAATCTAATTTTAAGACCATACAAAACTTTGTCATAATCACAAAATCCAAATATACCTTTCAGAGGTACTGCTACGGTAAAACTATTCTCTGGTTTTGTGCCATCATTATACATTGCCTTCCTTTGACTATAACCGGGGTCAGCATTTGTTCCCGTTGACATATCAGGAATAAAACCTTCAACAGCTCCCTTACCCATTCTATCACTAAACGAATATAGTGTAAATTTCATCATTTCAGATGTAGCAGAGACATAATCAACCGCTTCAACCTCTTGTGTTCCAATATACAGGCGGACACTGTCAAACATTTTCCAGAAGAAATCATTTACGAGTGTAGCATTAGTATTATTCGCAGCCTTAGTGAATTTAAATTTACACAGCAAGAAACTATCAGCTATATTCAAGTAAGTTTGTTGATTATTTATTTCAAAACTTTTTGTTCCGTTTGAATTCCAGTCTGTTCCTGTTATAGCATTTACCTTAAAATAGTCTTCCTTTTTTGTGGAGTTTGAAATGATAATTGTATCATCCAAATCATAGATACTATCAATCGCTTCCATACTTGTATTTATATAGTATTAAAATCGTTGAAACCCTGACCCAAGTATTTTAATGATTTTTTGTCGTTCTTGTGAAGATAGTTGAGTTTAACCTTTTTTTATTTCTTTGATTGCTTGTAATTTATGAGACTCCTTTTGAGCATCTTTTATACTCTTTATAGCACCCGCAACGGAGCCCACGGCAGAAGCAGTTGAACCAATTAGGTCTTTATGTTTAAGGATGGTTGAACCAATACCCATTAGAGTATCAATTATCCCATCTCCTTTATTTCGAAATTGATGACCTACACCTCGTTGTCTCTTAGGTTTATAGTATCCTTTACCCACATACCTTGTATAGTATGGTGAAAGGTACATGCCCTCCCCTGTAATTATTTTATATTTTCCCAACTCATGTTTTCTCACAATAACCATTATTTATTTATTGAAAAACTTCACGTAGGTGAATTCTGATGGATATAATTTCATCATTAAAGGATATCATACGATTATCTTGGTCGGTTATCCTAAAATTTACTCTGTATATGGTTTTTCCTGACACAGGTAAATAGACAAGATTTTTTGGTTCCATATTAAATTTATAACCAATCGGGGTTGAGTATGCACTGAATGAAAATATTGTATTTGTTCTTATTCCATCATTATAAGCACCATCAATCAAATCACAATGAATTAATACTGAATTTATACCGGAGGATATTTGGATAACATTATCACTGTAAAACGTCCCGTTATTTTCAATCTTTTTTGAAGAGAA
Source organism: Myxine glutinosa (assembly GCF_964187855.1). Lineage (NCBI taxonomy): Eukaryota > Metazoa > Chordata > Myxini > Myxiniformes > Myxinidae > Myxine > Myxine glutinosa. Next base: position 560,197 of record NC_136273.1, on the reverse strand, counting down.
ACCCAATAGCTCTCTAAACGAATTTTCAATCGTGAAATCAACTTTATAATTATTTTTAAGTTTAATAGTTGATTTTGAAGTGTGTTTTTGAATATCTATTACAATATTTTTTGGTTCATCACCTTTTTCTTTCATAAGGCGAGAGACTTCTGAAGATATTTGAGAAATCTCGTAAGCTCCAGGTGAAACGGTTATAGTTTTATATCTACTTCCTGGATTATAACTAAACTTGTTGTTTTTCTCTGTGATATTAAAAAGGGTATTGTAAGTTTCCATTGACAACAAAGATGCCTCATATGAGGTAAGGGGGTCAAGTTGTAGTGGGTAAGGGAATGAAGCTGTGTAATCGCTCGTTGTGAAATTAAAACTAAGAATTGTGCTTCTCATCTTATTTAATATCTAATAAAATATCTTTGTATTGACATTTATTAATTATTTTCATGTTCATCAACTGATCTAAAATGGCTGAGGATTCATTAAAACAATTGTTGTTTCCAGCCTTCTTACTACCTAACAACAATAATAGCCTATTAACTAATTGTGATGGGTCATTTGGAAGAAAACTAACACCCGAACCAAGCTTACTTAAAGCATCAATAATATGTTTCTCCTTCTCATTCTTCTTACTTTTACCAGCAACAGAAACTCCATAATCAAGTGCATTTAGCAACTCAATATATACCCTATCTTCCTCTCTTTCCATATCAAGTGGTTCCTCAAAATATTTTGAACCGCTGAATCCGGGGTTTGTTAGAAGAAACATTAATCTTGGAGTTAATTTAACATTTGGTTGAGTAGAACTCAAGAACATCAATTCATCATTAAATATCAATACCTTTTCTTCCACAAGATGAAACACTGCTGGTTCTTCTGTTGGAATGAGACCTGCTCTGGTTTTTGAATCTGCCAAATATTCATTGTTCTGAAGAGCTTCCACTACATAATTAGGGGGTTGATTTACCTCCTCAAGTTTCTGAAATAATTCTTCATCATTATATTCTAATTTTCCAAGTTCTTGTTTTGTTATCTGACTAAAATCTTTGAGCATTTGAAGTTTTTTCGGAGTAAATTCTACCGTGGGAACTGTAGGGTGTTGAGTTTTCAAAAGTGGTTTAAAAATTTTCTCTTGTTTTCTTTCAAAGGCTTCTTCACCAGTTAGTTTCTGTCTCCGTTTCTTCTTTATCTCTTCCTGTTGCTTTACAACTTTTGAAACCAACTCTTGATGTTCTTTAAACTTTCTTGCTCTTTCTTCGGTATTCATTTTCTGTATTTATTTATTGAAAAATATCATTTAATGAATTGTAAAGGTCAATGGGAAAATTTTCCTTTTCTTTGTCATTATAGTAAATGTGTTGAAATAAATCCTTTTCTTTAAATATTTCATCAAATTCTTTATTGGTATTAATACGAGTTGTTATTTCTTCTTCACTAATACTTGTATCTCTGCTTTTCATACGTTTGCGTTGAGTCTCCTCATCGATATCAAAACCGAATGATAAAATCTTAACTCCATCACCACACAATTGTTTAATAATTTGTCTCATTCCTTCAGGATTAGTTTCTAAAATCCCAAGACCATTAGATTTTACTTTATTTAACTCACTCTTACAATGTGAATATTTTGTAGAACCAAGAGAGACCTCCTCAAATATTTGACCTTCGTTCCTCAATCGCATATGTTCCTCCATTGAAATGTAGTAATAATCTTTCCCTTCTACTTCTCCTGGTCGCTTTGCTCTGGTTGTAGTACTCACAAAACGAATCATAGGGTGTTTTTAAAAAAAACTTACAATCTTTTCATTTTTACTATTCAAGAGTTTAGATTTATGAAAGTTCTTTCCAGAAGCAGATTTACCCACAAGGTTAATAATAATTGTTGTCATTTATATATGTAATTATGTTTAAAATAAAAATACATCCTTTAATATCTCATCTTGTTTCACAACAATATATTTATATTTTTCAATCGTGTGTTTCATATAATTTTCAAATTCTTTTTTACTACATAACGTAGAGCAATTATCTCTCCAAAAATTATTTACATCTATTGAATTTAACTTAAATAAAATAAAAGTATTGGCATTGTTTCTTATTGAGCGTAGAGGGAGTTGAAAATATGATTGACTAAGATATATACAATTACAAGAAGAATGTCTCCCTCTTGTATAGTAGCTATCCATTACTGTTTGGTTTCTCTCATTAACACAATCATCAAAGATGACGAGGTTCTTTTTTGATTTATCTAAATCTTGAGGTGAAGGTATATCATCCGTATTATCACTGAGAATACAAGTTATGGGTTTTGGTTTCGATTTTGATTTCTGTGTATCACAAAATAATTGTATTATATCTTCAATATTATAATCATTTAGTTTGTTTTGAAGTTTAAATATACCGATAATGTCTTCCTTTTTAAGACCCGCATTAAAACCCTGTGAGAGTAGTTGATACTCGGGTTGAAAACTTGACTTTGTAAAAATTATTAAATTATCATAATCTAAAAAATTAGGACCAAGGAGCATCTTTAAAAGTAAACAGGTTTTCCCACATCCGCTTGAACCAACTATTAGACATCTCAATGAATTTGGAATGTTTTTATGGTTATTAAATTTTATCTTATTTTCACAAACGGGTAAAAAATCATTCATTTATATATTTGGAAAACAAGTCATCTAACTTTTTTTGAGCTATTTTAGAAACTCTATATTTTATCCTGAGTTCGGGTTTAATTTCAAAATAATTCATTATTTTATTTATATAGTATCTTGTATTAACATTTCCATTAAAATTATTTTGAATAATAAATATCATTAAACCCTTATACATTTCCTCAATACAAATAGTCTCTTCCCTTGAAAGAAATGGTGTATTATCATCACAATACTTAACATTCATCTCTCTTATTAATCTTGTAAAGTAATTCATTTTTGGTTCTAATTTAAAAGAGTTATATATATATTTATATTTTTTATTATCATTAATTAAAATTAAATCACAGAAAATACATTGTTTATATGAACCCTCATTATTAAGCCCTATTCTATCACAAGCCGGACAATTCTCTAATTTATCATATGGAGAGTCTGGAAATTCTAAATATCCTTCAGAACTTATCATATTTATATGGTAAATTTTTACTTAAACTAAACGCAAGTTTATTCATTAATAAATACAATGTTTCAAAGCACAAAAGACAAATTTCAATCAATCTCTACTTCGGTGAAAGATATAGAAAAATATGTCAAAGATGTTAAATTGAACAAAGATAAATATGGAAATTTTTGGGTAAAACCAGTTATGGAAAATAACATGAGCCCCTCTATTTCATTTAAAGGAAGAGCTCTAACTATACCTGGAAAGACATCCATTAAAGTAAATCGAACAAAAGTTTCTCCTCTACTCCTGGCAATTTATTCAAAGCTTGAAAAAGTGATTGACCACGATACTTTGAAAAAGAATGATAAGACCATCAACAATACTCGTGGAGAAATTTGTATTTACTTTAATAATCCAAAGGGTGTAGATCTAAGTAAAATGAATGATGTTAATATTTCTGGTGAAATGTCATTTCGTTCTATGATAGTTAGAGATTATTTAAAGATAACTTTTGATATTAAAAATGTAGAGATTGAATCCGTTAATGAAAGAAAGTATATTGGTATAGATGGAAAGGTTTTTTCTGCTAATTAAATATGAGTCATTACAGCAGTGAAGATTTTACTATTTCATTGAACTCGGACGATAGTGATGATAGTATTTCATTGAACTCGGACGATGGTGATGATAGTATTTCATTGAACACAGATGATAGTTATGATACTAATAGTTTGTGCTCAAATGATAGTTATGAGAGTAGCTTTATTGATGACTCTGAGTATGATTCTGAGTATTCATGTGATAGTTATGACTTCGATGATTCTGAGTGAAAAAGTGTTTTAGTTTAAGCACAGCGATATATATAAAACGGAGCTGTAAAGCTCAAAAGTGTTTTATTTTAAGCACAGCGATATATATAAAACAACACGTTTTCTCACGCTATAAATATGGTTTATTGTGATACTTGCGAGAAGGAAGTAAAATATTATAAACAACATATTCTCACCGCAAAACATACATACAACATTCTTAACAAACTTTCCCCTCTTCCACCTAAAACAAAACATTGTAAGGTCTGTAAAACAACCATCCTCAAGAAGGGGTTTAAAGCCCATCTTAAAACTAACAAACACTTGTCAAAATTGTTTACTATTAAAAACTCTGATGGTGCATTCAAAGGACATATTAAAATAAGAGTCTTTAACTTCAAACCTCCTGAACCAGAGTCTATAGTTGATGCTGTAGAAATAGTTAAACCTGCTGTTCAAACGTTGATTGAAAAAACACTAAAAGAAATGAAACCACTTAAATTTTATATGGGAGTAAAATTAGAAATGACAAAGGACTAAGGAGTTATAGATACACCATACATGAGAACTGAGCCACACTTTATATCTTCATATCAAGATTTTAAAACATCAGGAGTCTATGATGAACTTATTAAACAAGAGCAAGATGTGGATAATTCAATCGTAGGAAGTGGATTCAATATAGGAAAAATTATTTACATAGACATTCATATTCTTAAATCAGATCCTCTAAAAGCTTCTTCTTACATTGATTTACCCAGTGTTTTCAAAAATAGAAAAGCAGTTATCAATATCAAAAATAAAGACAATAAATGTTTTCTCTGGTCTATTCTAGCACACTTACATCCTCCACATTTTCATGATGAAAGAGTATCTCATTATAAAAAATATGAGAATACATTAAATACGAAAGATCTAAAGTTTCCGATGACTTTAAATGATATTCCTAAATTTGAAAAGTTGAATAATTTATCAGTTAATGTTTATGGTCTAACAGAAACAAACAACATTCAGGTTTTAAAGCTTTCTGACAATTGTAAACAAACTCATATTAATCTTCTATATTTTAATTGAGACGAAAATTCACATTATACATACATCAAAGATATTACAAAATTAATAAAACCACAAGTATGTAAAAGAACAAATAAAATATATATTTGTATGCGTTGTCTTAACTTCTTCCATACACAAGAAAGATTAGATAAACATTCAAATTATTGTGGTGAACATAAATCAACGGTAATCAACATGCCTAAAAAAGACTCAAAGATCACATTCAAAGATGAAAAGAAAACAATAAAACATCCATTTGTTATATATGCTGATTTTGAAAGTATTTTAGAAAAAATTGATACTGCTTCTCCAGATCCAAAAGAATCATACACAAATAAATATCAAAAACATACTCCTTGTGGTTTTTGTTATTATATCAAATCATCCGTTGGTGATAAATATAACAAGTTAGAGATGTATAGAGGCTCAAATACCCCAGAGGAGTTTGTGAAACGACTAGAAAAAGACTGTGTTCGATTAACCAAGATAATGAGAGAAACCAATAAACCAATGTCCTTAACAAGTAAAGAAAAAAGGGAATTTATAAAAAACAATGTCTGTCATATTTGTGAGGAGAAAATTGGTAAAGGTCGAAAGGTTAGAGACCATTGTCATCTCACTGGTAAATATAGAGGTCCGGCTCATCAAAGTTGTAATATAAATTATCAACTCCCCTCTTTCATTCCTGTCTTTCTTCATAACAACGCTCATTATGATACACATCTATTTATCAAGGAACTCTCAAAAACTTCTGGAAGTATCTCAGCAATTCCAAACACGGATCAGAAATACATTTCATTCACAAAAACAATTCACACATCTCCTATTACTCATATCAGATTTCTTGATACATTTAAATTCATGGCAAGTCCATTGGCTAACTTGGTTCAAAATCTAAAAGAGTTTCCATGTCTTTCAGAGTATTTTTTAGATAAAGATTTTCTAACACAAAAGGGAATTTACCCCTATGACTATATAGACTCATTTGAGAGATTCAATGAAACACAACTTCCTTTAAAAGAAAATTTCTATAACAAATTAAATAATAGTCATATATCTGATAAAGATTATGTACACGCACAAAATGTTTGGAAAAAATATAACATTAAGAATCTTGGTGAGTATCACGATTTGTACCTCAAAACTGATGTGCTTTTGTTGGCTGATGTGTTTGAGGCTTTCAGAACAATCTGTCATTCTGGATATGGATTGGATCCTGCTCACTATTACACTGCTCCTGGATTGGCTTGGAGCGCGATGTTAAAAATGACAAAACAAGCTTTGGATTTGATAACCGATGTTGATATGCTTTTGATGATTGAAAAGGCAAAGAGAGGAGGAATTTCACAAGTCTGTTCAAAGAGATATGCTAAAGCAAATAACAAGTACATTCCAAATTATGATCCATCGGTAGAGAGCTCCTACTTGATGTATTATGATGCGAACAACCTGTATGGCTGGGCAATGTCTCAGGCTCTTCCTTATGGAAAACTTAGATGGGTAAAGGAAAAAGATTACAAAAAGGTTTTACAAGATGTATGTATCTCTACACAAAAAGAATTGGATGATTCAAAGGTTGGTTATTATTTTGAGGTCGATTTGAAATATCCAGAGGAACTTCATAACCTACACAAAGATCTCCCATTTGCTTGTGAAAAGGAAAGTCCAAAGAAGGAGTGGTTAAGTGATTATCAACAATCATTTAATATAGGTGAATCAACAGAAAAATTACTTACTACATTATATAACAAGAAAAATTATGTTCTACACCAAAGAAATTTGCGACAATATTTATCAAAAGGTCTAAGAGTAGAGAAGATCCATAGGGTTCTAAAGTTCAATCAAAGTCATTGGTTGAAGGGGTACATTGATTTTAATACACAAAGAAGAACAGAGTCAAAAACAGATTTTGAGAAAGACTTTTATAAATTGATGAATAATGCGGTCTTTGGTAAGACCATGGAGAATGTGAGGAAAAGACAAAATATCAGACTATCAACATCTTGGGAACAAGCATGAAAATTAATTAATAGACCGAGTTTTACTAGAGCTGAGGTCTTTACTGAGAACTTTTGTGCGATCCATTTGATTAAAGAGAGTATTGAAATGAACAAACCTATTTATATTGGAACATCAATTCTTGATTTATCAAAGTCATTAATGTATGATTACTTTTATAATAACTTGAGGAAGAAATATCAAAATGATGTTAATCTACTTTATATGGATACAGATAGTTTTATTTTGCAAATTAATACTGATGATGTTTATTCAGACATGAAAAAGGACATTAATATCTATGACACTAGTAATTACAGTCCAGAGAGTGAGTTGTTCTCTTCTAAAAATAAAAAGGTGATTGGAAAGTTTAAGGATGAATTAGGAGGAAATGTCATGAGTGAATTTGTGGGATTGAGGTCTAAGGCTTATGCTTATAAATACATTGTGAATAACGTTGAAAAAACTGATAAGAAGTTAAAAGGCATAAAGAAAAATGTCATTAAAGAAACAATAAACTTTAAGGATTATTATAACTGTTTAACAACAAAGAAAGAAGAGTTTAGAAAGATTAATGGAATAAGAAGTTATAAACATAAATTATATTCAGAAGAGGTGAATAAGAAAGCATTGGGGGCTTTTGATGATAAGAGGTTTATTTTAGAAAATGGAATTGATAGTCTCCCTTATGGTTATATAAGTATATAAGTGATAAGTTAAAAAGGGGGGTTAGGGATTTTAACGGGCTACCGCCGCCTTTTTACTATTATATAAATGATAGAACCAAGTACCAACCAGACTAAAGAGTGGAGGTGTAATCAACCTTGATATATAAATGGTAAACATAACGAATGTGAAAAATATCAAATAGGTATAATTGAAAAGATAACTGGTAAAAAATTTTACAAAACAAATAAGAGAATTAATTTAAATACCGGTGAATTGGGTAAAAAAGATGGAAATATTTTTGAGTGGACGGAAAACTTTGATGGTCGCCAGGAAAATATATACTTTAATTTTAAAATGGTATGTGGCACTGGAGGCGCTCAAACAAGAACATTGAGGGAGGTTTACCATTTTACCTTAGCTCAGTTAAAATATCTTAATAAAGAACCAAACTCAAACATATTTTTTGTTAATATATTAGATGGTGAAGGGAGTGGCAAGAGAATTAAATTATTTCCCACGCATAAACAAATATTTGTAGGGTCGTTGTTTGAGTGGGCCAAAGATGATTCACCAGATGATATTAAGAGTAAAAGGTTAAAAGGTCCATAAGGTCAGAAGGATCACAGGTTCACACAGAAGGACCATTGTTTTAGTGGTCTCATGAATAAGGATAACATGTCAAAAGGTTAGAAGGTTCGTAAAGAACAGGGTGAGAGAAATAGAGGTGTTTAGGGGCAATGAGGGAGGGGAAAAATTAACATGTAAGTCAATGGGAAAATGAGAGTGTCCCAGAAGCAACATATATACACTACTGAGATGCATGTTTATTTACAAAATCAGCAAAAGTCACTTAGAATATAGAGATGCATGTTTATTTACAATAATCAGCAAAAATCACTTAGAATATAGAGATGCATGTTTATTTACAATAATCAGCAAAAATCACTCAGAATATAGAGATGCATGTTTATTTACAAAATCAGCAAAAATCACTCAGAATATAGAGATGCATGTTTATTTACAAAATCAGCAAAAATCACTCAGAATATAGAGATGCATGTTTATTTACAAAATCAGCAAAAATCACTTAGAATATAGAGATGCATGTTTATTTACAATAATCAGCAAAAATCACTCAGAATATAGAGATGCATGTTTATTTACAAAATCAGCCAAAATCACTCGGAATATAGAGATACATGTTTATTTACAAAATCAGCAAAAATCACTCAGAATATAGAGTTTGTTTTTTTTTTTTGTATACTGAATCGAGGCTCGTGAAAGAGCTAAATGCATGTTTATTTACAAAATCAGCAAAAATCACTCAGAATATAGAGATGCATGTTTATTTACAAAATCAGCCAAAATCACTTGGAATATAGAGATGCATGTTTATTTACAAAATCAGCAAAAATCACTCAGAATATAGAGACGCATGTTGATTTACAAAATCGGCAAAAATCACTCGGAATATAGAGATACATGTTGATTTACAAAATCAGCCAAAATCACTCGGAATATAGAGATGCAAGTTTATTTACAAAATCAGCAAAAATCACTCAGAATATAGTTGTTTTTTTTTTTGTTTTTTTTTTGGATACTGAATCGAGGCTCGTGAAAGAGCTGACATTTACTTCACAAACAAATCAACCAGACAAACAACATATATAAAAAGAGGGAGCGGAAGACAAGAGAATGGGAAGCACGCAAACACTTGAGAGCACACAACATTTAAGAGCAGGGAGATGTGTGGGAGGGAGAGGGCTTGGGGGGAGGAGGCGTGGGAAGGGGGGGGGGATGTTTACAGCAAAGCAAAAATCACTCAGAATATAGAGATGCATGTTTATTTACAAAATCAGCAAAAATCACTCAGAATATAGAGATACATGTTTATTTACAAAATCAGCAAAAATCACTCAGAATATAGAGATGCATGTTTATTTACAAAATCAGCAAAAATCACTCAGAATATAGAGATGCATGTTTATTTACAAAATCAGCAAAAATCACTTAAAATATAGAGATGCATGTTTATTTACAATAATCAGCAAAAATCACTTAGAATATAGAGATGCATGTTTATTTACAATAATCAGCAAAAATCACTCAGAATATAGAGATGCATGTTTATTTACAAAATCAGCAAAAATCACTCAGAATATAGAGATGCATGTTTATTTACAAAATCAGCAAAAATCACTCGGAATATAGAGATACATGTTTATTTACAAAATCAGCAAAAATCACTCAGAATATAGAGATTTTTTTTTTTTTTTTGTATACTGAATCGAGGCTCGTGAAAGAGCTAAATGCATGTTTATTTACAAAATCAGCAAAAATCACTCAGAATATAGAGATGCATGTTTATTTACAAAATCAGCCAAAATCACTCGGAATATAGAGATGCATGTTTATTTACAAAATCAGCAAAAATCACTCAGAATATAGAGATGCATGTTGATTTACAAAATCGGCAAAAATCAATCGGGATATAGAGATACATGTTGATTTACAAAATCAGCCAAAATCACTCGGAATATAGAGATGCATGTTTATTTACAAAATCAGCAAAAATCACTCAGAATATAGAGATACATGTTTATTTACAAAATCAGCAAAAATCACTCAGAATATAGAGATGCATGTTTATTTACAAAATCAGCAAAAATCACTCAGAATATAGAGATGCATGTTTATTTACAAAATCAGCAAAAATCACTCCGAATATAGAGATACATGTTTATTTACAAAATCAGCAAAAATTCACTCAGAATATAGAGATGCATGTTTATTTACAAAATCAGCAAAAATCACTCAGAATATAGAGATGCATGTTTATTTACAAAATCAACAAAAATCATTCATAATATAGAGATGCATGTTTATTTACAAAACCAGCAAAAATCACTCAGAATATAGAGATGCATGTTTATTTACAAAATCAGCAAAAATCACTCAGAATATAGAGATGCATGTTTATTTACAAAATCAGCAAAAATCACTTAGAATATAGAGATGCATGTTTATTTACAATAATCAGCAAAAATCACTCAGAATATAGAGATGCATGTTTATTTACAAAATCAGCAAAAATCACTCAGAATATAGAGATGCATGTTTATTTACAAAATCAGCCAAAATCACTCGGAATATAGAGATACATGTTTATTTACAAAATCAGCAAAAATCACTCAGAATATAGAGATGCATGTTTATTTACAAAATCAGCAAAAATCACTCGGAATATAGAGATGCATGTCTATTTACAAAATCAGCCAAAATCACTCGGAATATAGAGATGCATGTTTATTTACAAAATCAGCAAAAATCACTCAGAATATAGAGATGCATGTTGATTTACAAAATCGGCAAAAATCACTCGGAATATAGAGATACATGTTGATTTACAAAATCAGCCAAAATCACTCGGAATATCGAGATGCATGTTTATTTACAAAATCAGCAAAAATCACTCGGATTATAGAGATGCATGTTGATTTACAAAATCGGCAAAAATCACTCAGAATATAGAGATGCATGTTTATTTACAAAATCAGCAAAAAATCACGCAGAATATAGAGATGCATGTTTATTTACAAAATCGGCAAAAGTCACTGAGAATATAGAGATGCATGTTTATTTACAAAATCAGCAAAAATCACTCAGAATATAGAGATGCATGTTTATTTACAAAATCAGCAAAAATCACTCAGAATATAGAGATGCATGTTTATTTACAAAATCAGCAAAAATCACTCAGAATATAGAGATGCATGTTTATCTACAAAATCAGCAAAAATCACTCAGAATATAGAGATGCATGTTTATTTACAAAATCAGCAAAAATCACTCAGAATATAGAGATGCATGTTTATTTACAAAATCAGCAAAAATCACTCAGAATATAGAGATGCATGTTTATTTACAAAATCAGCAAAAATCACTCAGAATATAGAGACACATGTTAATTTACAAAATCAGCAAAAATCACTCAGAATATAGAGATGCATGTTTATTTTCAAAATCAGCAAAAATCACTCAGAATATAGAGATGTATGTTTATTTACAAAATCAGCAAAAATCACTTAGAATATAGAGATGCATGTTTATTTACAAAATCAGCAAAAATCACTCAGAATATAGAGATGCATGTTTATTTACAAAATCAGCAAAAATCACTTAGAATATAGAGATGCATGTTTATTTACAAAATCAGCAAAAATCACTCAGAATATAGAGATACATGTTTATTTACAAAATCAGCAAAAATCACTCAGAATATAGAGATGCATGTTTATTTACAAAATCAGCAAAAATCACTCAGAATATAGAGATACATGTTTATTTACAAAATCAGCAAAAATCACTCAGAATATAGAGGTGCATGTTTATTTACAAAATCAGCAAAAATCACTCAGAATATAGAGATACATGTTTATTTACAAAATCAGCAAAAATCACTCAGAATATAGAGATGCATGTTTATTTACAAAATCAGCAAAAATCACTCAGAATATAGAGATGCATGTTTATTTACAAAATCAGCAAAAATCACTTAGAATATAGAGATGCATGTTTATTTACAATAATCAGCAAAAATCACTTAGAATATAGAGATGCATGTTTATTTACAATAATCAGCAAAAATCACTCAGAATATAGAGATGCATGTTTATTTACAAAATCAGCAAAAATCACTCGGAATATAGAGATGCATGTCTATTTACAAAATCAGCCAAAATCACTCGGAATATAGAGATGCATGTTTATTTACAAAATCAGCAAAAATCACTCAGAATATAGAGATGCATGTTGATTTACAAAATCGGCAAAAATCACTCGGAATATAGAGATACATGTTGATTTACAAAATCAGCCAAAATCACTCGGAATATAGAGATGCATGTTTCTTTACAAAATCAGCAAAAATCACTCGGATTATAGAGATGCATGTTGATTTACAAAATCGGCAAAAATCACTCAGAATATAGAGATGCATGTTTATTTACAAAATCAGCAAAAAATCACGCAGAATATAGAGATGCATGTTTATTTACAAAATCGGCAAAAGTCACTGAGAATATAGAGATGCATGTTTATTTACAAAATCAGCAAAAATCACTCAGAATATAGAGATGCATGTTTATTTACAAAATCAGCAAAAATCACTCAGAATATAGAGATGCATGTTTATTTACAAAATCAGCAAAAATCACTCAGAATATAGAGATGCATGTTTATCTACAAAATCAGCAAAAATCACTCAGAATATAGAGATGCATGTTTATTTACAAAATCAGCAAAAATCACTCAGAATATAGAGATGCATGTTTATTTACAAAATCAGCAAAAATCACTCAGAATATAGAGATGCATGTTTATTTACAAAATCAGCAAAAATCACTCAGAATATAGAGACACATGTTAATTTACAAAATCAGCAAAAATCACTCAGAATATAGAGATGCATGTTTATTTACAAAATCAGCAAAAATCACTCAGAATATAGAGATGTATGTTTATTTACAAAATCAGCAAAAATCACTTAGAATATAGAGATGCATGTTTATTTACAAAATCAGCAAAAATCACTCAGAATATAGAGATGCATGTTTATTTACAAAATCAGCAAAAATCACTTAGAATATAGAGATGCATGTTTATTTACAAAATCAGCAAAAATCACTCAGAATATAGAGATACATGTTTATTTACAAAATCAGCAAAAATCACTCAGAATATAGAGATGCATGTTTATTTACAAAATCAGCAAAAATCACTCAGAATATAGAGATACATGTTTATTTACAAAATCAGCAAAAATCACTCAGAATATAGAGGTGCATGTTTATTTACAAAATCAGCAAAAATCACTCAGAATATAGAGATACATGTTTATTTACAAAATCAGCAAAAATCACTCAGAATATAGAGATGCATGTTTATTTACAAAATCAGCAAAAATCACTCAGAATATAGAGATGCATGTTTATTTACAAAATCAGCAAAAATCACTTAGAATATAGAGATGCATGTTTATTTACAATAATCAGCAAAAATCACTTAGAATATAGAGATGCATGTTTATTTACAATAATCAGCAAAAATCACTCAGAATATAGAGATGCATGTTTATTTACAAAATCAGCAAAAATCACTCAGAATATAGAGATGCATGTTTATTTACAAAATCAGCAAAAATCACTCAGAATATAGAGATGCATGTTTATTTACAAAATCAGCAAAAATCACTTAGAATATAGAGATGCATGTTTATTTACAATATTCAGCAAAAATCACTCAGAATATAGAGATGCATGTTTATTTACAAAATCAGCCAAAATCACTCGGAATATAGAGATACATGTTTATTTACAAAATCAGCAAAAATCACTCAGAATATAGAGTTTTTTTTTTTTTTTTTGTATACTGAATCGAGGCTCGTGAAAGAGCTAAATGCATGTTTATTTACAAAATCAGCAAAAATCACTCAGAATATAGAGATGCATGTTTATTTACAAAATCAGCCAAAATCACTCGGAATATAGAGATGCATGTTTATTTACAAAATCAGCAAAAATCACTCAGAATATAGAGATGCATGTTGATTTACAAAATCGGCAAAAATCACTCGGAATATAGAGATACATGTTGATTTACAAAATCAGCGAAAATCACTCGGAATATAGAGATGCATGTTTATTTACAAAATCAGCAAAAATCACTCAGAATATAGAGTTTTTTTTTTGTTTGTTTTTTTGTTTTTTGTATACTGAATCGAGGCTCGTGAAAGAGCTGACATTTACTTCACAAACAAATCAACCAGACAAACAACATATATAAAAAGAGGGAGCGGAAGACAAGAGAATGGGAAGCACGCAAACACTTGAGAGCACACAACATTTAAGAGCAGGGAGATGTGTGGGAGGGAGAGGGCTTGGGGGGGAGGAGGCGTGGGAAGGGGGGGGGGGGATGTTTACAGCAAAGCAAAAATCACTCAGAATATAGAGATGCATGTTTATTTACAAAATCAGCAAAAATCACTCAGAATATAGAGATACATGTTTATTTACAAAATCAGCAAAAATCACTCAGAATATAGAGATGCATGTTTATTTACAAAATCAGCAAAAATCACTCAGAATATAGAGAGATGCATGTTTATTTACAAAATCAGCAAAAATCACTTAGAATATAGAGATGCATGTTTATTTACAATAATCAGCAAAAATCACTTAGAATATAGAGATGCATGTTTATTTACAATAATCAGCAAAAATCACTCGGATTATAGAGATGCATGTTGATTTACAAAATCGGCAAAAATCACTCAGAATATAGAGATGCATGTTTATTTACAAAATCAGCAAAAAATCACGCAGAATATAGAGATGCATGTTTATTTACAAAATCGGCAAAAGTCACTGAGAATATAGAGATGCATGTTTATTTACAAAATCAGCAAAAATCACTCAGAATATAGAGATGCATGTTTATTTACAAAATCAGCAAAAATCACTCAGAATATAGAGATGCATGTTTATTTACAAAATCAGCAAAAATCACTCAGAATATAGAGATGCATGTTTATCTACAAAATCAGCAAAAATCACTCAGAATATAGAGATGCATGTTTATTTACAAAATCAGCAAAAATCACTCAGAATATAGAGATGCATGTTTATTTACAAAATCAGCAAAAATCACTCAGAATATAGAGATGCATGTTTATTTACAAAATCAGCAAAAATCACTCAGAATATAGAGACACATGTTTATTTACAAAATCAGCAAAAATCACTCAGAATATAGAGATGCATGTTTATTTACAAAATCAGCAAAAATCACTCAGAATATAGAGATGTATGTTTATTTACAAAATCAGCAAAAATCACTTAGAATATAGAGATGCATGTTTATTTACAAAATCAGCAAAAATCACTCAGAATATAGAGATGCATGTTTATTTACAAAATCAGCAAAAATCACTTAGAATATAGAGATGCATGTTTATTTACAAAATCAGCAAAAATCACTGAGAATATAGAGATACATGTTTATTTACAAAATCAGCAAAAATCACTCAGAATATAGAGATGCATGTTTATTTACAAAATCAGCAAAAATCACTCAGAATATAGAGATACATGTTTATTTACAAAATCAGCAAAAATCACTCAGAATATAGAGGTGCATGTTTATTTACAAAATCAGCAAAAATCACTCAGAATATAGAGATACATGTTTATTTACAAAATCAGCAAAAATCACTCAGAATATAGAGATGCATGTTTATTTACAAAATCAGCAAAAATCACTCAGAATATAGAGATGCATGTTTATTTACAAAATCAGCAAAAATCACTTAGAATATAGAGATGCATGTTTATTTACAATAATCAGCAAAAATCACTTAGAATATAGAGATGCATGTTTATTTACAATAATCAGCAAAAATCACTCAGAATATAGAGATGCATGTTTATTTACAAAATCAGCAAAAATCACTCAGAATATAGAGATGCATGTTTATTTCCAAAATCAGCAAAAATCACTCAGAATATAGAGATGCATGTTTATTTACAAAATCAGCAAAAATCACTTAGAATATAGAGATGCATGTTTATTTACAATATTCAGCAAAAATCACTCAGCATATAGAGATGCATGTTTATTTACAAAATCAGCCAAAATCACTCGGAATATAGAGATACATGTTTATTTACAAAATCAGCAAAAATCACTCAGAATATAGAGTTTTTTTGTTTTTTTTTGTATACTGAATCGAGGCTCGTGAAAGAGCTAAATGCATGTTTATTTACAAAATCAGCAAAAATCACTCAGAATATAGAGATGCATGTTTATTTACAAAATCAGCCAAAATCACTCGGAATATAGAGATGCATGTTTATTTACAAAATCAGCAAAAATCACTCAGAATATAGAGATGCATGTTGATTTGCAAAATCGGCAAAAATCACTCGGAATATAGAGATACATGTTGATTTACAAAATCAGCGAAAATCACTCGGAATATAGAGATGCATGTTTATTTACAAAATCAGCAAAAATCACTCAGAATATAGAGTTTTTTTTTTGTTTGTTTTTTTGTTTTTTGTATACTGAATCGAGGCTCGTGAAAGAGCTGACATTTACTTCACAAACAAATCAACCAGACAAACAACATATATAAAAAGAGGGAGCGGAAGACAAGAGAATGGGAAGCACGCAAACACTTGAGAGCACACAACATTTAAGAGCAGGGAGATGTGTGGGAGGGAGAGGGCTTGGGGGGAGGAGGCGTGGGAAGGGGGGGGGGGGGGATGTTTACAGCAAAGCAAAAATCACTCAGAATATAGAGATGCATGTTTATTTACAAAATCAGCAAAAATCACTCAGAATATAGAGATACATGTTTATTTACAAAATCAGCAAAAATCACTCAGAATATAGAGATGCATGTTTATTTACAAAAACAGCAAAAATCACTCAGAATATAGAGAGATGCATGTTTATTTACAAAATCAGCAAAAATCACTTAGAATATAGAGATGCATGTTTATTTACAATAATCAGCAAAAATCACTTAGAATATAGAGATGCATGTTTATTTACAATAATCAGCAAAAATCACTCAGAATATAGAGATGCATGTTTATTTACAAAATCAGCAAAAATCACTCAGAATATAGAGATGCATGTTTATTTACAAAATCAGCAAAAATCACTCAGAATATAGAGATGCATGTTTATTTACAAGATCAGCAAAAATCACTTAGAATATAGAGATGCATGTTTATTTACAATAATCAGCAAAAATCACTCAGAATATAGAGATGCATGTTTATTTACAAAATCAGCCAAAATCACTCGGAATATAGAGATACATGTTTATTTACAAAATCAGCAAAAATCACTCAGAATATAGAGATGCATGTTTATTTACAAAATCAGCAAAAATCACTCAGAATATAGAGATGCATGTTTATTTACAAAATCGGCAAAAGTCACTGAGAATATAGAGACGCATGTTTATTTACAAAATCAACAAAAATCACTCAGAATATAGAGATGCATGTTTATTTACAAAATCAGCCAAAATCACTCAGAATATAGAGATGCATGTTTATTTACAAAATCAGCAAAAATCATTCAGAATATATTGTTACGAATTTGTTTGAGCAAAATGTAGAGCAGGGTAGATCTGTATAGGTAGGTATTCGACTGTCGCGATCGGGAATCTTCCTGTAATAAGTCCATGTTTCGGCATTTTGTCGGTTAAGGTGTATAATTGTGAATCTACCAGGAGATTCGTGTGTTAGTTAGTGCAGGGGTTAATCAGTCGAGCCCTTGTATGTCTCACCTAGTAGTCAAACCTTTGCCCATTATGGCACTGCAGACCACATAAACATTAGTTAGGACGTTTAGTACAACACTAAATTACGCCTTTCCCCCTGACATGGAACACCGCCACAATTGGCCGCCACCATTTACACCTCCAAGAGGCCTACCCACCTCGCATAGCACGTGCTGTGACCACGGAATCGGGGACGGGAGTGGCAGTGGCGCAGTGGGCGTGCCCCTGGACAAGCCGGCGAGCCAGGGGAGGCTCTGATTGGCTGAGGAGTGCGCCAATGCTGACGTCATCGGCCAGAGATATTACCGAGGGCTGGACGCCATTTTCGGGAGTAGAGAGTTCAGCACGTTGAGTGAGGTCTGAGTCAGGAGTTTGTGTGCACTCGAGTTGAGTTGAGATGCTGAGTTCAGTTGAGAGAGGCAGTCCGGAGAGTTGGATCCCGAGTTGAGATCTTGAGTTCAGCACGAGCTTAGTGAGTATCGGACGCCTTTGCTGGCAGTTGTATCAGGAGTTCGAGTTGAGCGCAGAGAGCCCAAGCAGTTCGAGTGCAGAGCCCGAGTCCGTTTTGAGCAGTTGGATTTGAGACGCGGCAGGACTTTGGTCTGAGGCGACCTCGTGTCGAGCCGCTGGCCTGCGTGGGACGCGTGGCGCTTGGAGCGAGGCCTTGTGGGACTTGGAGCGAGGGACCTCGTGGTGTGTGATCGGGCCGGAAGGAGCGGTATTGGACGGCAGCCACCAAGACGACAAAGACAAGATAAGGCCGAGCTCCGCGTACACTTGACATAGAAGACGTGTTTCTTTTTGTTCATTCATATCACTTTTGAATGAACCCCGTTTTGTATTTGAGGTCTGGCGTGCGGGATCCCGATTAGGATATTTATTACAGGCGCGTGCTTTTTCCTGTCTTTGCTTTTCCCGAATAAACCCTTGTATTATTTTGCATCCCCCATTCAAACCTGTGCCGCTTGAGTTCATTTCCTCTCACAGGACCGGATCTACGTCGGCGTGCTGCAGTTAAGTGCTTTCGCCGCAGCCTCCATTTCCCTTCTTCCTCCCGTGCGGCCATAGCCGAATCCGTGTTTGGATAGTTGCCTCTGAATAAGACCGTCTTGGCTATCCGCAACTCTGATGTTAATCGGAGTTGCGTGACAATAAGATGCATGAGTAGTATGTTTTGGTGGTTTCTGGCTCACAGTGCCCCCAACTATGGTTCAATATGGTTCATTTTTCAATTTTTTCAATTTTCCAATTTTTTTTAATTTAATTTAAATATATATATTTTAATTTTTTTAATTTTCCCCCAAAAAAATATTTAATTTTCAATTTTTTCTTTTAATTTTCCCAATTTTTCAATTTTCCAAATTTTCTTTATTTACTTTTCAATTTTTTAATTTAGTTTTTTAACTATTTTGAGAAATATATAATTCGCAAATTATATATTTTCGTTTTTTATTTAATTTCCAAATTTTTTATTTCCCTCAGTGATTGTTGTCCGTTTAATTAACTTATTTTTCTCCCATTAATCCCACTCTTCTTCAACTCCTTCCTCATCCCATGCCTCCTCCTCCCTCTCAATCAGCTGAACAAGCTTGAATGTGTGTTTGTCGGTTTGGAGGTGTTTATTGTTATAGTTATATTCACGTTTACAAACATCGCAATATGTTGTATTCATCTCTTTCCATAACAGAAGAATTATTAATCGTAAAATAAATTTTGTATTTTCATTTTTTAAATTTAATTTCCAAATTGTTTTTATTTAATTTCCAATTTTTCAATTTTCCCAATTATCTAATTTTCTATTAAATAGTATGTAATTTAATCAATAATCAATAATATTTATTTCACCAAATTGTCTAATAAATTTTAAATATAAATTTCTTTAAATTTATAATCGAAAGAAAATTTGATAACAAAATAATGCTTTTTTATGCGCGATCAAAACATTCAAATAAATTTAAAGCTCTATTTGAAGTACTATATCATATTATGACAACAGTTTGTTGTGCCATTAATAATAAAGGTTTATATCTTGAAAAAATACGTTAATTAAAATCGAATTAGATGCTAAAAAAAATTGAAACATACAAATATAACCATTCAGAAGCACTCATATCGGATTGGCTTGCACATTAATCTTTTTTTTTAATTCATAAAGAACAAGACCAAAATTGTTTTTAAAATGGAAACCCCCCTTTGAATTCATTATAGATACAACTTCTTTGGTGGATAATTCTTATACGTGGTTAAAAATTAATACCGAATCTATTCTAAATAGAGAATGGGGTCTGTTCAAATTGCCAGCCTGCTTTGGGAAAGAGACCAAAAATAATGGGGGTCTGCTTGAATTGCCAGCCTTCTTTGGGAAAGAGACCAAAAAGAATGGGCGTCCGCTTGAATTGCCAGCCTCCTTTGGGAAAGAGACCAAAAATAATGGGGGTCTGTTCAAATTGCCAGCCTGCTTTGGGAAAGAGACCAAAAATAATGGGGGTCTGTTCAAATTGCCAGCCTGCTTTGGGAAAAAGACCAAAAATAATGGGGTCTGTTCAAATTTCCAGCCTGCTTTGGGAAAGAGACCAACAATAATGGGGGTCTGTTCAAATTGCCAGCCTTCTTTGGGAAAGAGACCAAAAATAATGGGGTCTGTTCAAATTGCCAGCCTTCTTTGGGAAACGGTCCAAAAATAATTGGGGTATGTTCAAATTGCCAGCCGAGGCGGGTTGAAATTGACATGGAAACACACTGGCAGGGTGATGATATGTGTGATGTGATACATGTAACGTGATGTGTGACATGTGTAATGTCATGCGATGTGATATGTGTAATGTTATGTCATGTGATATGTTGATATGTGACGTGATGTATGATGTGATGCATGTCATTTCATGAGATGTACGATGTGATATGTGATGTGTAATGTAATGTGATGTGATATGTGTGATGTGATGTGTTATGTGATATGTATGATGTGATGTGTAATGTGTGATGTAATATGTGTAATGTGATATGTGTGATGTGATGTATTTTGTGATATATGTAATATGATGTCATGTGACATGTGTGATGCGATGTATGATGTGATTTAGGATGTGATATGTGTAATGTGATGTAATATGTGTGATGTGACATATGATCTGATGTGATGTGACATATGATCTGATGTGATGTGATGTATTGTGCGATATATGTAATGTGAGGTCATGTGTTATGTTTGATGTGGTGCATAATGTGATGCAATATGATGTATGATGTATGATGAGTGATGTGATGTGATATATGTGATGTGTTATGTGTGATGTGATGTGATGTGATATGTGTAATGTATAATGTGATATATGTGATGTGTTATGTGATATGTGTGATGTGTTATGTGATATGTGTGATGTGTTATGTGATATGTGTGATGTTATGTGATATGTGTGATGTGCAATGTGATATATGTAATATGTGTGATGTGTGATGTGATGATGTGAGGTGTGATGTGATACACACACATATATATATATATATATATATATATATATATATATATATATATATATATATATATATATATATATATATATATATATTGTTGCGGATATGGGATTTGGCCTCCATCCATATCCGCTTGTAAATATTCCCCTATTTCCCCAATACTCCCCAACTATCCGCAATCCCCCATTCCCTAGTCCCATTGTCTGTAAACAACACTCTGTAGCCCCGACCTTCCCCTTTTTCCCCCATTAAATGTCGTACCCAGGTTCACCGCATCTCACGTAGACAACTATAGGACATCTTGCTAGTTATTCTTAGTCTATGTCAGTTAAGGACTCGTTTCCATTAATTCTGACTCTTCGTTGCACCAGAATGTGATTGTATGGCACCATTAGTAAGTTTAGGACCTCCCAATACCTCCCCGCATCTCTTCCTCATGGAACAACAACACTAACAACAACAACAGCGGCGGCGGCGGCGGCGCGGGGAGTGTGCGTCCTCACTCCGGCTTGGTTAGCCGCCATTGAGCATGTGCTCCGACGGGGTTACCACGCAGGGGCTCACTGTCAGCTCCTCGTCAAGGGCGGAGCCCGGTAACCCCCCGCACCCAATAAGAAGCGGCGGACCGATTCCATCTGGGGCGGAGCTAACGAGCCGAGGGCGTGTCACTCCCCGCTGGACATGCGCAGGAAGACGGAGGTGACGTCAGATGCGCCTCAGCTTGGAGAGAAAAGGACGCCACCTCCAGCGCGACGATACCTACCCACATCTCTAGACCGGACCGGGTCGATTCTGCCCCTGAGCCAAGGTGCACCTTGAGCTATCGACTGCCTGCCCTTCCTTGCCATCAATCCCTGTGTGAGTCCGTCTTGTCCCGTTTGTCTGTGGTCTGTCGGGAATTAAGATAAGACTGTGTCTAAGTGCCCATCTTGCTGTGCTGTACCTCTTGCCGTGTAATCTAACCGTTCTGCATAACCAATATTATATCCTCCTCCGGAGGTCTTGAGAACTGTACCCCTTGTGTCGTGTCATTTAACCCAGCCGTTGTGTCCTTTCCTTCATTGATTTAGCATAGCGCGATTCGGCCAACGTTCGAGTGTAATCGGGTAACTTGTGCGAACACGGCGGCCATTCCGCTCGGTCAAGCAACATCTAAGTCGTGTCCGTAACAATTGGTTGTCAGGAGTTGGATTCGGACCTGGGACTAAATTTGTTAGGCCCAAATTTTGGAACACCAATTGTACTATTAGAGTAACAATTGGTGTCGAGGAGTGAGATCGGTCCCGGAGCGCGTTTCACGCGCTCGAAATTATAACGGCGAAATTTGATTGTGTTTTACAAAAATAAAAACCCGAATTTTGAAAGTCGCGCTATGGCAGATCAAGACGGCTGGGTTCCGGTAGAGGAGAGTGAGGCAGGGTCGATCCAGGACCAAATTGAGGGACATGAGGAGAGCGAAGCAGTGAGGATAGCAGGGTCGCAAAATGGCGTCGTCGCGCACGAGGTTGCGGGCGCGCAAAATGGCGCCTCGCACATAGCTACGGCGGCCGCACCCGCTGCACAAGTGGGAGGGATGGCCCAAATGCAGGCCCTCATGGAGCAATTTATGGCGCAAATGCAGGCGTCCCTCAAACTGCAGAGTGAGCAATTAGGGGTAATGGGAAACCAAATGGGGGTAATGGGGAACCGGATGGAGGCTCAGAGTGAGCAAATGGGGGTCATGGGGGGCGAAATGGGGTCCAATAGCGAGAAATTGAGGGATGACATGGGAAACCAGATCGGGGGTTTAAGGAATGACATGGGGGCCCAGATCGGAGGGTTAGGGAGTAGAATAGAGGGATTAGACAATAGATTAGGGGAAATACAGGAGGGGTTAATGGGGGTAGAAAACAGAATGGCCGCTCAAGAGAATCAAATGGAAGGGATGCAAAAGGGGTTAGAGGGGTTAGAAAACAGTATGGAAGGCAAATTGAGGGACCAAGCGGAAAGGGAAGTTAAACAAATGGGGCAGCAGATAGAGGGGGTCAGAATGGGGGTAGAAACCAAACTGGATGCTCACAGGGAGGAAATGGAGCAGATGAGGGTGGCATCTGGGCAGGAGATGCAAGTGATGGGAGAAGAGATCAGAAGAGGGGTGAGTGAGGAGGTCGGAGGAGTGCGCGAGGAGGTGAGGCACTGTAAGGAGCACATGGAGAAGGAGGTGAGAAAGGGGACTGTAAAGTTACAAGGGGGCATAGACGACCTGACGCAGGAGGTGGAACAGCTGACGGAGGGACAAAAAGGACTAACGGAGCAGGTTCAAAGGAACACTGCGGTATTAGGAGGGTTAAAAGCGACACAGAAAGAACTAAAAGACGACTTGATAGCGACACAGAGGCAATGTCAGATGGTACGTGAGGGACTGACAACGAGGTTGGACGAGGTGACAGAGGTAATGGAGACGAAGGACCGGCAGGTGAGGACGCACATGGAAACGGTCAAGGTAGCCTTAGAGGACGAATTTGAGGAGACGTACCGGGGAATAAAAGAGGTGAAGCAGAAATTAGAAGAAGTGGAAGAAGGGGTGAGCGAAATTAAGAAGCGACGGAGAGGGGATAAGAAAGAGATAAAAGAGGAGATAAAAGAATTGGTCCAAAGTCTGTGTTCGGATCGTGATGATGTGCTCATTAACCGGATGAGGGATTCACAGGTGATGGAGGAGAAGCGAAGAGGAAGAGGACCCGGTGTAAGTGGTGACCAATATGGTCGTGCGTATGATGCGCCAGGTGATTTAAGAAGCTTGGGGGTCGAGATAGACCCGGATGTTCGTGAGAGGCCAAGAGTGAGGTGTATGGCTGGTCCGGAGGGTATGGAACGAGAGGTGCGAGGTGTGGGTGAGCAAGGTTGTGGTGGTATGGAATGGGTAGCGGGTTGCGGAAGTGTGACCCATGCATCGACACCAACAGGGGTAGTTGTTAGAGGGACAGGGGAGGCACGAGAGCCCCTTGGGGGTAACGTACTGTGGGGTCCCGGCCGGTTCAGCCCCGCGCTGACCCCGCAAGGGGCGACGCACGGGGTCCGGCAGGTGGGCAACGACTCGCATACGAGGTGGTCCCACAAGGTCCCACTCGCGCCGTATGACGGTGGGTAAGGGTGGCATCCCTGCCACCCTTCCCATGATGTGGGGCAAAGGAGCAATAGTTTATGGGGTTTATGGCAGTGAAAACTAGCCCGGGTGGGTTAGAATATGGTGTGTAGGGATCTAGCGAAGATGACATTAGGTAACGTTAAGGTTAGTTAGTGACAATGATACCTGTAGTGGGAACGCAGGTAGATTAGTGTGGATAATAATGACGTGGGAGCGCAATAGTTTAAAGGGACGACTGGGAAGCGCAAGTTTCAGAGGGGAGTAGTTAGAGGAGATGATGCTGTGTGAGAACTGGACAGGTGTGTGGAGCAGTGGATGAGTAGTGAGTGTTGTGGATCAGTGCGAATGCGCTTGGGGAGAGAAGGGTGCAGGTAGCACCAGGTGTGATTGCACAGGTGTGCAACTGAACAGGTGTGTGGAGCAGTGTGTGGAGTAGTGAGTGTGTGGATCAGCGTGAATGCGCTTGGGGAGAGAAGGGTGCAGGTGGCACCAGGTGTGAGAGCACAGGTGTGCAAGTGCAGGTGTGTGGAATACGTGGAGTGAGAATGGTGGAAATTGTGGAGTGGATGGTGCGAAGGTGTGAATGGGGGAAGAATGGACCC